>NC_046158.1:23557870-23607870 GCF_011064425.1 Rattus rattus
ATTTAGATAGAGACAGCTATAGGGTTCATAGAATTCTGGTGGCCAGTTTGCTTTTTGTTCTTTTTGTTTTTTGTTTTTTGTTTTTTTGGGGAGGGTCAGGAGGTGTTCACATATGATAGAGTTCAAGTGGGTAAATGGGACACCTGGGAGAATACAGGGGCAGAATATAGAAAGAGACCAAGCAGGCTGCACTTACAAGTTAAATGAATGAAGTATTAAAAACTGGAGAAGAACGAGCAGAGTTATTGGCCTAGTTTTAAAACAATGTTACTACTCCTATTTTCACCGAGCATCTATATTACAAAATAATATGGTCTGCCAAAATAATAAACATCAGAACAACAGTCGGTGGAACACCGGTGTCTGATTTACATGTACAACACTGTCTCCTAACAGGGCATATCTGTACATAGTAAATGAAATTACCTATAACATATTTTTGAAATAACAGTTGTAACTATAAACCTGTAATACGTATTTTTCCCATAATAAAACTAGTATCACTGTCCAACAGTATTACAGGAGCTATCCAGGAACATATGAAAATTATTTAAGGTTGATGCACACATTGTAACAGAATGCTTTTTGCACTCTTAAAGAGATCATGTGCACCACACAGCTATTTTCTCCTGGATATAGAGAGTCCTCATTTTTTTCTTTTTCTTTTCTGTCAGTCAATAAATTAGCTGCGTTGAGCAGGGTTCCTTGCACAGATTTCTTCTATATGCTACAAGTCATTGAAACTCTTAAAGGAGGTCTGGTTCTAAAAAAAACAAACAAATAAACAAAACAACAGCAACAAAAACAAAAACAGACTCATAATGGTTCCCCTCTGCCCACTCTTATTGGGTGTTCTGGATTTTATTGATTTTATTTCCTCTGCCTGGAACTTTCCTTTCTCTTCCTTTCCCGTTTGCCTTGATTTTAGGTTTTGTAAGTAGGATATGAAGAATGAGGAATGAACGTGAAACCGTGTCTACTGGTTTGAAACAGTATAGTGTTCAAGAACGAACACACCTTGACCAGGAAACCAAAGTTCTAGTTTTTGCTACCTCATTCTCTTCAAATGTCCCACTATTCTTAGAAAATTACCTTTTCTTTCCTAGCCTGCTATAGAAGCATTACCATATCTACCAGAAAGAGGACATCCCCATTCCTTACACACTGGAGTGTCAAGCCCACTTTCCTCTGAAGGGCCACCACAAAAATGCCAAAAATGCTTTCATTTGCAAAACACATCTGTTTCTTTACTCTTCTCAGACATTATAAATACCTATCTAGGGCTGGCAAGATGGCTAAGTGGGTAAAGGCGCTTGCTGCTAAATCTTTAACACCCACGAAAATTGCTGTAAAATTTGTACTCTTGAAATTATTTTCTATTTGACATTGCTCCAATGTCTTGTTGACACCAATTCATACTTCATTGATTGGGGGTAGAAACTGGGGGCACTACCTACTCCAGGTGGTAGCTTATGGAGAGAGTACATGGCCCACAAAGAGTTCGTAATTACACCATTTTCTTTCTCTTCTCCTCTTCCTCCCAGGCTTTCTGATTTGGCAGACCAAGCAAAGCCCTTTCTTCAAGGACTTTTACTTCCCTTTCCTCAAGCTCATTTCCTTCTTACCTCTTTCTCCCCTAACATCTTTGATGACTCAGAGATCCCAAGATCATGTCTTGCCAAGGGCTACATTTTTCTGTTTTTTTTGTTCATAAGGCCCTTAATCCTAAATAGTTTTTCACAACTAATATTCCATTTCCAGGTTGAGTTGAAAGGATAATTTTTTCGAACTGTCTTCCATGTTTGCATTTTTTTAAAAAAATATTCTTCCAGTTTCTAACACCATTTACCACTTTATTTTTTTTTCTGCTTCTGTTTTGTTTTATATTTGTTCTTTTATGGAATGGGACCCAGTTTTGGAATGTAAGCTCCGGGAGGGCAGGGCATTTATCTGTTATATTTCCAGCTTTTTGATTAATAATTGGCACATTGTAGATCTTTAACAAACAGTAAATGAATAAATGTAAGTGTACATTTTCTGAACTCTAAGTAAGATTTTTAGCCAAGTCTACACTTCTAGAAATGTGCTATCTTTTATAGATTAAACACCTGGTCACAGTTCATAGCATTAGCAAAAGAAAAAAACTTTCTAATAGCCTACTCTTTTGCTCTTACCTCAAAGGCCTGGATTGTTCTTTTAAGCCATTGCTTTAAAGGCATTTGTATATTTTTCTGAAGATGCTTAATGAGTCAGAAATAACCATGCATGAAGCCCTTTTAGTATAACCTCTACAAAGTTAGCACTTGCAATTTAAAATTCTTGTTAAATAACTTGCTGGAAGAAGATGTATTCATTTATATTAGATTGTTTCTATTTCAGATCATTTTGAAGTCACTTTTCAAGTAATTTAAAGCATGGGGTTATAATACAGTAGCAAGCATAGGTCCTGAAAGAGAAATTCAGACTTCATTCACGTGGTGCTCTGAGGACAGTTTGATTGTGGCATTACTGTAGTTTGAATCCAAGAACCAGAGACCTGGGCCACATACCGAGGATGCTGAATGATGAAAAACTAATTGGCATTAGTCGGATTTTTAAAATTTCATGTCCTGAACACTTCTGTTGCTTTGTAGAAACAAACAAACAACCAAACAAGCAAACAACAACAACGAAAGGAGAAAATAGTGAGTTACTGAGACTGTCACACACAGTGGCGTTGGCCCTGGTTTTGCTACCACAGTGGTGTGAAATCTTCGATGTCTGCAGTAATCTTTCAGCTTTAGGATATGACAAAATGTGTTGATCTACAAGGGTAAGGGACGAAGGAGTGATGTCGAATGTCTAATTCGCTATTAGGTAGAGACCAAGTGCTCATAAATGATGTACTTAAATATATGAAACTGTTTTTTCTTCTTAGTTAAAAGTAAAACTATAGCGAGGACAGGGGTGGTCTATAATCCTATTCCTTAATTAAATGGCAAAACAAGGCCTGGAGAGTCTGCACAGGAGTTCTTACCTTAAAAAGCATGTTTTCAAAAGTGTGCAGAGAGAAAGGATAGTGCCATATAAATACATGTCTCTGTAGGCCATATTGTTGTCCTCTAATAATGAGGAGAGTACTTTCTGTAGGGTTTGGTTCAGAACCACTTACCCACGATTTCTGTGATGCCTTCTTTAACAGGAGACAAACAACAAGTTTAAAACAAGTGTAAAAGGCGCACTAGCCCGGGATGCTGGGACTTTCTGTGCCCAGCTCAGATGTGTGAGCGAAGAGCAATGCTGCAAGCCAATCAGGTGCTGCCTGTGGAGATGTGATGCTTTGCAGCATTTTCATGCACAGTCACTCAAGAAAGCTGCTGTTTCCCCGACTCTTGGAAAGCTGCTCCCTGCACTGTGCTGGGATCTTGAAGTGCCAGTGTGACAATAGGAAAATATTTGAAGTCAATTGAAGACGAAAACAAAAGCTTTGTTTCTGCTTGGTTAAGAAAGAAAGTTAAATTTAAGTTTTTTTCTTTTTCTTTTTCTTTTTAACTTCTGGAAAAACCAAAACCATAAAGAAAACAAACAAACAAACAAACAAAATCTCCCAAAACAAAAAAAGAACAAACAAACAAACAAACGTAAGAAGAATAACCAAAATTTAAAACAATGTTACACCGTCAATTTACTAGTAGGATTTTGTGACTGTCAAAATTTATTTCTGTATTTCTTAGGATACATAACAACACCATTCCCATTTCTTTTCGTTTTAATGTTTTATTGTTTCTTTGTGTCTTTGTGAATTTCACATCATGCACCCAAGTCCTACTCATCTTCCAGTTGCCTCATATCCACCCACCAATGTGCACACACACACACACACACACACACACACACACACACACACACACACCCCACCACCACCACCACCACCACCACTAACAACAACAACAAATCACAGGAAACATCCCATCGTGGAAGGTGTAGTGTGTAGTGTGTCACAGTACGTCCTACAGTTCAGATTGCTTCGATTTAGAGTTTTGTCTCTTGTTACTGGAGTTGCAACAAATTCTATTGACTTCTATCCATTCTCCACAGTATAATCAATGAACTGGTTTAAAAGGATAGATCTGCTCGTGTGTAATTCTTCACTTAAAACTTGCCAATCTTTTCTGTGGCTTTCCCATGTATATCCAAATAGCAGGCCAGAAAAGCTCATTTCTAGTCCTTCTGTTGGACACAGCCACTCCATTAGAAGCAAACACAATGCTTAGGATTCTTTCAACATACCCTATTTTAAAACTCTCTTCCTCACTATTATCCTTTCCTTTTTCTTTTGCATTTATATGTGGCATACATCTGGGTAAGCATGTTTGTGTGTGTGTGTGTGTGTGTGTGTGTGTGTTGGACTCATTTGCATATTGAACTTGTTCTTCTATATCCTATTGACATCTGTTACCGTCCTTGATCACTCTCTACCTTAAATGTGGAGAAAGCGTCTCTCATGTAACCTCAGAACTCTCCAGTTTAGTTAGTCTAGCTGGGCGCTTGCTTTGGCCTGTGTTTCTGTGTCCTGAGCCCTGAGCCCTGAGATAACAGGCAGCCTGCTATGCTTTTGTGTGTGCTGGTAATTCAAACCCAAGTTCCTATACTATTTGTATTACGTGGGAGGTGTGATTTACCCAGGATCACCCTAATGAACTAGGATACGAGTACATGAAACTCCTCATAAACCATATTAATTATGGCTTCCTCAGGTTTACCGGTGTTTGCCTCTACCTTGTCGAAGCTTCACTTGTTCTTTTATGTCCAAACCTGTTTTATTCTTATCCACATCTCCAGCTTCTAATGCTCCAGTTTCTCATAGTTACTCTGTACATTTGTATAATCAGTGTTTCAAAGGAATCCTCAAAGAAAACTGAAAACAATGATTAATTATGCGGCAATGTTTGTTGAGAATTTCTTGCTCTATTCTTGTGCCTCCTTCTCCCATCCAAAACAATATGTAAATAAAAGAAGAACATGGGAATAGGGTGGTATTAAAATCCCGAGAGGCTAGGGGCCAGTCGATGGAAAAAGGCCAAGAGGAAGCAGCAGGAGTGTTTGGGGGCACTATTCAGAGTTAGATGGAGACCACCTGGAGCAGAGGATGCTGCAGGAGTGAGTGCCAGGACAGAGATAAAAGTGACTGTAATAGAAATGGTGGCTAAGCAACATCAAAGAGTCAACTCTCCCATAAAGGGAGTAACTGAGCTCTCATTCTGGCAGAGGTACAAGTGAAGGGTCTCTGGCAATGGTCATGACAAAGGCAAAGGAAAGGGCTCAGATTTGCTCTAACATCTATTTTGCTATAGGTCGCGAGATGCCATTAAGGCAAAAGCGTGTAACCACAGGACCTGTTCTACTATTTCAGGTCTTCACATTCAAATGTACCTACGGATGTTTCTCGTTTACAGAAGAGTAATGCGATTAACTAAAACTTGCTCTCCAGTATTAACATGTTTCACTCTTTTTCTCTCCGGTGGCTGCAAAGACCCTCCCTCCTGACAGGACTCATTTTTGTGTTCTGCTGTTGAGTTCTTCAAACAGAGCTCAGGTAGACCTGAGGGTGGAAAGGAAATATATGTGATTAAAACGTGCTGCCACGTTTGGCTTAAGAAGAAAAAGAACATAGATGTAAACATCGTTAGACATTTGTTTATAATTAATTGCTAATGATAGATTGAATGATTTGAAAGCATCAGGAAGTATAAATAATATAGGAAGAAAAAAGAGAAAAAAGAATAGTGTTAATAATAACAGTTGCAGATGGTTACCGTTTTCTCTGGAAAGTATTGTTTTAAATTTCTGTTAAATCTTGCCAGATCCTGAGAGATTGTTTGATCTTAAGTAGAACACGTTACCACTGCGGCAGCCATAGTAAATGCTGCCGAAACAGCTGCAAAAATCAAGGCTAACACACTCACATGTGCACTCAGGCTCAGCTGATAAACCTCTAGACGGCTTACGAAGTTACGTTTGTATGGTTATATTTCCAGAAAGCTAAGTTGTGTCCTTCAGAGTATTCACATAATGCTCCTGGTTTAAATTGTGATTTTTCTCGGCTAGAAGAAGTATTAAAAAAAGAATGTTTTTGTTTGCTGTTTTGTTTTCTTTTGAGACAGGATGTCTCTGTAAAGCTTCGGTTGTCCTGGAACTCACAGAGCTATGTCCCCTGCCTCTGCTTATAGAGTGCTGAGATTAAAGGTGTGTGCTACCCCCGTTGGACTGCAATGCTTTGTCAAAATGTGTTAATATATTTGTGTATTTTTCTTACATACCTACAATTAACCTTTTCTCTTACTTTTTACACAATGAAACAGAATCTAAATAGTCTAATGCTAGCAGTGATACTAAAAAAATGCTCATAATAGATTTGAAAACATAGATTTGAGTAGATTCTGTTGGTATACAGATACATACATCTTGCCTTTCACCTTATTCTAAATGTGTGGAACCATTATTACATTGAGTTAGAATTCTTAGGCTAGCTAAATATTAGCAAAAGGTGCAATATTTATATAATAACAACTTGAACAATTGAAATGAGAATATGAAATCAAAATTAATCACTGTTCGACTACTGTAACAACAACCGTTTATAAAAAAAAGAAAAAAACAAAAATGCAAGCTAAACAAAAGCAGAGCGCCCAATGCTACTGGGCTCCCTGTGTAGTCTTTTTTAAAAAAAGATGTTTAGCAGGAATATATTTAAAATAATTTTAACTTTCTATATTGGTCCGTTTGCAAAGCTTGATCCCTTCTTGAAGAAAAACTGTTTAGTACTGAGCATAATTTTGACCAATAATTTACTAAAGGTTTTGATACACTAAGGAGTATGTAGAGCAATTGTAAAACTGTGTGAAATTCAGAGACTCTGTTCTACAAATATTGGAATTTATGGAAGCTGATTTCATAGTCACAAGTTTATATTCCCTCTGTGATCTGTGTAGATGGGATACATCTTCTGTTCACATCACTTGTCGATATGCCAGTGGTATCAAATACCACTAATTAGATGCTGAAAACTGTTTCTGAAGAAAGAACATGATTACCTATCCAATAAAGTATAAAATACTTTTAATCTACTTCTAATGTGTCAAAAGCCTGGGATTCCCTGTCATGGTGTGGGTTAATCCTTTTGAGATGGAAAAACATGGTCAAGTTCTGACATAGAGGTTAAGAAGTAAGTCCATATAGTTTCCTGCACCAGCCTGCTGTGACCTCAGGCAAGAATCTGAGGAGTTTGTTTGTTGGTTTAGTTTTTAAACAATACTTTTATTCTTTGGAATTTTCATAGAGTGTGCTCTGATTTTGTTCATCCAGTTTCCCCCAACTCCTTCTGTGAACACCTGCTCCACCTTCCTTGCCCTTCCTATCCAATTTTGAGATTTCCCTTTACCTCCATAAAGTTCAGCTTGTGTCGTCCGACTAGTGGCGCCTGCCTTAACAAGGGATCACAGCATTAAAGAAAACTGATTTTCCTTCTCCCAGCAACTTAACAAATAACAACTCCTTAGGTAGTGGTGGAATTTCCTGTCCACCATCCCCATCTATGCTGGAATTTTGTATGACTTGAGTATGCACAGGTCTTATATGTGCTGTCATAGTCACCGTGACTTCATATGTGTCAGGTAAAGACTTCCCTTGATTGAATCCACCATCCCTGCTTCTTACAACTCCTCCCCCTCTTCTGGCAAGATGCTGGAGTCCTGGGGGGAGGACTGCAATATGTATTTTTCATCACATACACATCACATCATAGTCTCTTATTTCCTGGGAATTGACAGAGGATGTCTGTTGTGTTTTGAATAGGTATGAGTCCCATAGACTCAAATGTTTGCATGCTCAGCCATAGGGAGTGACACTATTAAGAGGTCTGGCCTTGTTGGAGGAAGAGTGTCACTGTAGAGGCAGGTGTTGAGTCGTGTACATGCTTAAGTTCTGCCCAGTGTGAAATCCAGTCTCCTCCTGGTCGCCTGTGGGTCAAGATGTAGAACTCTCAACTCCTTGAGCATCAAATCTGTCAGGATGCTGCCTTGCTTCCAACCATGATAAAGGACTGAACATTTGAAACTGCAAGCCAGCCTCAGTTAAATGTTTTCTTTTATAAGAAGTCACCTTCTTCATGGTGTTTCTCTTCTCAGCTATGGAAACCCTAAGACAAGGTCTCTATGTTAATTCCCATCTATTGCAATTAGATGTTTTTCTGATGAAGGTTGAGAGATATTCTGATTTTGGGGTACAGCAATAAATCATTGGGAGTTGTTTTAATTCTTTATCAATTTAGCTAAATAGTAATACAGGGTTCTCTCCTACAGTCTCTGATCTATCTAGACACGGGAGCTTCTCCTTTAACAGTGCCTGGTTTGAGTTCTATTTCATAGGGAAAAGGCCTTGAATCCAATCAGAAGATTCTTTTTTTTTTTTTTTTTTTTTTTTTTTTTTCGGAGCTGGGGACTGAACCAGGGCCTTTGCTTCCCTAGGCAAGCGCCTACCACTGAGCTAAATCCCAAACCCCAATCAGAAGATTCTTGATAACTACAGTTTCTTTTGGAAGCATTGTGATCAATATATTGAACATTTACATCCCTCCCCTTGTATGTGGTGTGTGTGTGTGTGTGTGTGTGTGTGTGTGTGTGTGTGTGTGCAAACAAACATATGTGAATGCATGTACATGTGTGTGGTTACTTGCTAAGTGAAGGTCAGAGTATAATCTGCCTTCACAACATAGAAACTGGTGATTTAACTCACAGCATCAGGCTTAGTGGCAGGCTCATCCATCCACTGAGCCATCTTGCTAGCCCCACAAAGGGAAGACTTTAAAGGAGAGCTGGGAAAAGCTTGGTGACTACTGAATTTATAAAGTACTATTTCCAAGTTTGCTTTCAGTTCTTCTTGAAGGCTCGTGTTCCTCATGTTCAGAATCAAGTCTACCTGCTCCAGATACTGGTGGAGCCTCTACCCTATGAAGATGTGACAATGAGGTCTTAGGTGGTGGGATACTTCATTTTTTTCTTATCAAATTGTGTTGTCTCTGGGAGTGAGAATGAAATAACTAAACCCTCTATGTTTACAATACTAGATTTGTCATTCATCAGCTACTTGTTCCCAGAATGTGTCATGATTTAACTGAATTAGTTTGATTCCACACATAGTTAAATGCTAGTGAACAAATTCCAAAGCAGTGAGAAAGTTCTCAAGAGCCATGTGATATGATTTTGATGGGTGGGGCCATGACAAAGTCAGAGCCAACTGTCGGCTCCACAAAAGTGAGTTGGAGAAAGGGAAAGAGAAGTAAAATGGTCAGAAAGTATGCCATTTCTGTTCTCCACATATGTAAGCATGGGACTAAAGCACCTTCCATCAGCAGGGTAGACTTGGTGATGAAAAACTCTTCAAGAGTAAATTTGTTGGTTGTTACCTTGAACTGAACATAAGGACGGAATTATTAGTGTTCTTCATGTTGCTCAAAGATGACAGGCAATGTTAGAAGTAGGCCAGGCTAGAGACAAGAGGATAGAGCAACGAGATTATTTTGTTTGAGGCACTTGAAACATACTAAATCTGATTTTACCTTTGTATTCTGATTCAGTACTTATAACGTATTCCAATAAAAGGTGAACCAAGGTGATGTGTGTGTGCCTGTGTGTGTGTGTGTATCTGACAGAACTACTCATGATTTGCTTCTCTGTGTTTTTACAGAAGCATATTCGTGACTCCTACGTTACCAGTGAGTGTATTTATAAATTTGCCATATATGACATCATGAAAAAACACATTTTTAATTTTCAACATGTCATCAAGCTTATTCACAGCCCTAGAGATTTTACAGATGGGAGCTTTTCTCAGTTAATATTTATATTGTGTTTTTATGACTCTCTAGTCAAAGTGAAAAATATAGTTATCATAAGTGCTGAGATTCCAAATCCTGTAATTCTTGGTTCATTCTGTACAATTTTCCTGGGTCTTTTTTCCATTCTTAAAACCCCATGCTTACTATAATTTGATCTATGGCTCATGTATGAAGTTGTACAAACTCCCAAAGTCACAAACATCTATACAGCATTTCACTTAGAGTATGTAGGCATACAATATTCTATAAATGTTTTCCTACTACTTTTTCTTGGAATTTCCTTTTCATTTAAAAGATATGTATTTTTCTCTTTTCTTTTTCTTTTTTTTTTCTTTATTAACTTGAGTATTTCTTATTTACATTTAGAATGTTATTCCCTTTCCCGGTTTCCGGGCCAACATCCCCCTAACCTCTCCCTCTCCCCTTCTATATGGGTGTTCCCTTCCTCATCCTACCCCCATTACCGCCCTCCTCCCAACAATCACGTTCACTGGGGGTTCAGTCTTAGCAGGACCCAGGGCTTCCCCTTCCACTGGTGCTCTTACTAGGCTATTCATTGCTACCTATGAGGTTGGAGTCCAGGGTCAGTCCATGTATAGTCTTTGGGTAGTGGCTTAGTCTCTGGAAGCTCTGGTTGCTTGGCATTGTTGTTCATATGGGGTCTCGAGCCCCTTCAAGCTCTTCCAGTCCTTTCTCTGATTCCTTCAACGGGGGTCCCGTTCTCAGTTCAGTGGTTTGCTGCTGGCATTCGCTTATGTATTTGCTGTATTCTGGCTGTGTCTCTCAGGAGAGATCTACATCCGGAAACTGTCGGCTTGCACTTCTTTGCTTCATCCATCTTGTCTAATTGGGTGGCTGTATATGGTGGCTGTATATGTGGGGCAGGCTCTGAATGGGTGTTCCTTCTGCCTCTGTTTTACTGTATGACCTTCACAACACTCTTTCTGATTTATCTTCAAGACCAACAATGAGCATAAGATTCAGAAAACCGGGCTTTCTTGTTCATCATGATTTTTTTTTTTTAATGCTAGAATCAAAGGGAGAGCATGTATCTGAGATTAACCCCAAATGTGTTAGAAGAAATTTTGTATTGGGGGTTAATTCTTTACTCCAAATAGGCTGCAGATTATCTAAGTCTGTGATAATCGTTTGAATATCACATTTCGAAAACCTCATTGGAAAAATCTAGGTTTTTTTTTTTCTCCACCCCTCTTTGTCTGACTAGACTGCTTGTCAGTTTCTCTTTCTCCTATAAGTTCTAAGCACAAATAATGCTTGATTATCAAATTACATTTTTGCTCACATTTTTATTATAAAAGCTTTTATAAAAAATTACATAAAAGTACTACTACCATTACATTTTTAAGACTTCTACATTTTTTTCCACCTTAGCTATTTTTTAAAAAATTTAATGTTTTTTTGTTTATTTAAATTTCAAATATTATCCCCCTTCCAGGGGTCCCCTCCAAAAACACCCCATCCCAACCCCCTCCTCCTGCTTCCACAAGGGTGCTCCCCAAACCACTTACCTATTCCTTCCCCACCGCCCTAGCATTCCCCTACCCTGTGGCATCAAACCTTCACAGGACCAAGGGCCTCTCCTCCCTTTGATGCCAGACAAGGCCATCCTCTGCTACATATGTGGCTGGAGCCATAGGTCCCTCCATGTGTACTCTTTGGTTTGTGGTTTAGTCCCTGGGAGCTCTGGGGTGTCTGGTTGGTTGACACTGTTGTTCTTCCTATGGGGTTGCAAATCCCTTCAGCTCCTTCAGTTTTTCCTCTAACACTTTTTATTTTAAACCGTCTCTTTCAAAATTCCCAAACATCTTGATTTTTGATGACTCTTTTCTTAAGAAATACCTTGAATGTTGCTTTCAATCTAACAGTGTTCAGCTATTATTTTTCAAGGCTTGTTTCACAATTTGCACAGCTATCTTATATTTCAATCTTGTTAAACTCTTCTTGACCCTTATACTTCTTACTGTGGCTCTCACATATCATGTATTATACAATCATTTTATGAGTTAAGTTGAATCATCTCCATTGGTAGCTCCAATTTACATAAGACAGTATTCAAATCATGGACCCATCTTGTTTGCATAGACAAAGGTAGTGTACCAAGCTCCCCCCATTACCTCATTAAGCTTCATTCATCAGAAATGGGTTGAACACCTAATAATTGCAGGTTGCCATGTTACTGTGTCCTAGAAAAAGGACCAAATATAATTACATAATTGTGTATATGAAAAATATGTAATTATATACATCTCACATATTCAAAATAAGTTTCTAAAATAAAGTAATTATACTAACTTGGTATCAATTACATCTTGTCTAAATAAATTCA
The DNA here is from genome assembly GCF_011064425.1 of Rattus rattus. Taxonomy (NCBI): domain Eukaryota; kingdom Metazoa; phylum Chordata; class Mammalia; order Rodentia; family Muridae; genus Rattus; species Rattus rattus. The sequence goes on from NC_046158.1 coordinate 23,570,092, forward strand.
AAATACGCATCTTCGTTTAATCTCATTGTAAATGCTGATACTTAGTCCTCCCCTTGGGATAAATAGATACTGTGGCATTCATCTTCTCTGATAACTTCTCCAAGTTCACACGGGATGAAAATTCTGTCTCTTCTCAGCACTTTGGTTTCTTTTTTTTGTTTCGGACTCTCTGATTTTAGCTGTTTCCTAGGATTGCTCATAAACAGAAGAAATGGAACTGAGGTCTCAGGAGCAGCAAACAATTGTGGAAAATCATGAGGTAATATTGTCCTTGCAACATTTCCGGCCTACTTTTCAGGACCCAGGGGACTCAGATAAGCATTAGATGCGTCCAAAACAAACCACAGAGGTCTGTAAGCCACTGTGCGTCCTTGGTATAACTTTTTCACAAGCAATTAACTTAATAGAGTATGTTCTTTTTCCAAGATGAAAAACCTTAGAATATGAAAGAAGTACCTGGGTATGTGTGATCTGACAATTTGCTGTCTTAATTCCAAACTCCAGGCAGTGTTGTGTTCATAAAACGACCACACTGTGATATGTAAGCCAAAGGACATAAGCAGTGCATCATGGGTAGGGAGTTTAGTTTTGTTATTCTTTTGAAATCTTCAGCTGGTATAGAAAACAGACCCTTTGAGCTAGAACGACAGTTGTGCAGGTAGACTTCCTACTTTGGGAAAAGAGCTGGCCTTTAGGTTTCGGGAATCGAGCCGAGCAGATGTGAAAAGTTCAACCAAAGGAAGAACAGATTAAATGCACTTTTGTGGTTGAAAAACCAAAACAGATGTTTTTATTAAACCACAAAAACCTGAACTTACTTAAATAGCACTAGGTGTCTGAATTTTCAACTTGTGTTTAAAATAATTAAAGTATTACAGCCATAAAAACTAGTGTGTGCCCCTAAACTTTTAATCTTTGAATTAGGGAGTTTTCATACCAATGGGGGAAAAAAAAACACATGAAAACCACCCAGGAACATAACATTGCTGTCATTATGCTTCTTATCTGAAAATGAAAAAAAAAATTCTGAAATTTAAAGCAAAACCTTTTAGAGATTTTTTTATTATTTTATTCAAAAACATTTTGAAAACACATTCATTAAATGATGTCTCAAACTCTTACTAGAACAATCTTGAAATGTGTAGATCACTGTAACTACAAGGTCAACATGAGTGAGGAGGATAAAGTCATAGAACAGAATGAAGATCATGCTAAATATTTGAATTCACAGGCTATTGATCAACTTACTGGAATACTTCCCTACGCATGACAGCCTCTACCATGGGAGATAAAATGTGTGGGAAAACAAATTCAAGTCACATAAAGCTGCACCTACTAACTCATAATTTTTGTTCTCTCTATTTTAATATGAAAGGCCCACGCCTCTACTTCAAACCAAAAAGCTAAAAGTCCAACTTAAAGTAATTCAGAGAGAGACAGACAGAGAAACACAGACACACACAGAGTCAGAGACAGTGAGACCAGAGAGATCTGTCTCATGGTCAGAAGATTTTGATCATTAATCTAGACACAATTTACACTTTGGGCCAAGAGGGATGTATTTAGCTAAAATGGACTTTAAAGATGTAGTCTTTTACTTTTATTTGGAAAAATGACCGTTACACAATGTGGGATGATTTAGGAGAGAGCTGGGAGCATGCTAAGCTTCTATGTCATGTAATAATTGAGTATCGGGAGTAGAAGAATCTTTAATGGTTATCCATTCTCACTGGAAGGATCCTCTTCTCCACTGTAACTCTAAAATTGGGAAATGAATGAGGGTGACTTCCAAGTTGTCTGGGGATTTTTTTAAAAATTGCACATCATTTTCTTTTTATATACACATTTCAAAAGTTCCCTGAGGTTGTTCTGGCTCCCAGCCCTCATTTCACCATTCTGCCCTGACCTCCTTGAGAACTAAGCTCTTTATTCTAATTTTTTTTTCTTAACACCTCTGTGGAAATGACCACTGCTTCACTTAAGCAACCTACAAAATGGCCCCAGCCTGTTTTACCTTCTATAGTTTATGAACAAAGGCATAATATCTTATTGGTTATACACCTATGTTGTATAAAATGAAAAAGTTATTACAATCGATTCCCTTGTTTCTTTTTATGTTTTAAAGATATGATTATTAGAACAGTTAGGATGACTTTATGTGACCTATATTTGTGGACTATATAATGTTTTGATTGAACAGTTGTATATGGTGATAGATGATGATAAAAATATTTGATTGCTTAGGAAAAATAAGACATCCTTATATTTAGTCAGAAGACTTTTTAATTATAGATGATTTTTATTTGAAAAATATGTTGTTGACAAATCCCTTTTTCTGCTTTCTTTTTTAATTTTATTATTTTAATCACAGCCACAGTTTCTGTTTACTCCATTCCTCCCAGTCCACTACCACTATCTATCTCTCTCTCTCTCTCTCTCTCTCTCTCTCTCTCTCTCTCTCTTTCTCTCTCTCTCTCTCTCTCTCACACACACACACACACACACACACACACACACACTCACACCAATTCACTCCTCCTTTTCTCGTCAGAAAAGGGCAGGCGTCCCATGGATATTAACCTGCCATGGCATATGAATTTGCAGTAAGACTAGGCACTTTCTTTTCTATTAAGGCTAGAGGAGTCAACCCAGTAGCGGGAAAAGGATCCCAAAGGCAGAAAACAGTCAGAGACAGCTCCTGTTCCCACCGTTAGGAGTCCTACAAGATCAAGCTGCAGAACTGTAACATATTTGTAGAAGGCGGCCCAGGTAAGGACCATCCAGGCTCCCTGATTGGATATTCCGTCTCTGTGAGGCCCTAATAGGCTCAGGTTGGTTGCTTCTGTGAGGTTTTTTGTGATGTTCTTGAGCCTTCTAGTTCCTACACTCCTTCTTCCCCTTCTTCCTAGGGATTTCCCAAGCTCCACTTAAAGTTTGGCTGTGAGTCTCTGCATCTGTTTCCCTCAGTTGCTGAGCGAAGCCTCACTGATGACAATTGAGCAACTTGTTGCTCTTTGAGTATAGCAGAATATCACGACTATTCATTTCATTGAGTTTTTTCTTTTTTCTTTTCTTAATTTTTTTTCCACATAGGAAGGTTTAATGAAAGAAGAGTTGAAGAGGGGAGCAGTAAAGGTCGACCAAGGGCACGGCGGGAGGGGGTGTCGGGGGGATAGGGAGAGAAGGGACAATAGGGAAGAGCAGGGAAGAGAAGAGAGCAGAGAGCAAGAGTTCTTTTCTTAATTTAATTTATTTGTTTAATTTTTCACTTTACATCCCACTCACTGCTCCCAGCCGCGCCAGTCATTCCTCTCCTAATCCTTTCCCTATTCCCCCTTCTCTTCTCCTCTGAGCAGGTTGCCCCCCCCCCGCCCCCTGGGTATCCCCCAACTCTAGCACTTCAGGTCTAAGCAAGGCTAGGCACTTCCTCTCCCTCTGAGGCCACACAGGGCAACCCAGCTTTGGGATAGCCCTAGCTCCAGTTGTTCAGGGCCCACATGAAGCTGCGCATCTGCTACATATGTGTGGGGAGGCCTCGGTCCAGGCCTATGTTCTTTGGTTGGTGGTTCAGACTTCGAGAGCCCGAATGGTCCAGGTTAGTTGATTTTGTTGGGCTTCCTATGGAGTTCCTATCCTCTTTGGAGCCGGCAATCTTTCCTCCTATTCTTCCATAAGAGTCCCCAAGCTCTATCTATTGTTTGGCTGTTGGTATCTACATCTGAGCTGCTGCATTGAGCCTCTCAGAGGACAGCATGCTCCTGTCTGGAAGCATAAAGGTATAATTAATAGCGTCAGGTATTAGCATTTGCTCATGGGATGGGTCTCAAGTTTGGCTAGTTATTGGTTGGCTAGTCCCTCAGTTTGTGCTCCAGCTCTTGTAGACAGTATAAAATCTGTGTTGAAAGTTTTGTGGATGGGTTGGTGTCTCTCCAACACTCCATTGTGTGTCCTGCTTGGCTATAGGAGCTGGCCTCTTCAGTTTCCATATTCCTAATGTAGTGAGTCACAGGAAAGGTTAACCCCATTGAGTCTTGGACATCTCCCTTAAGCCAGGTCTCTGTCTGGTCATAGAGATGCCCCCACCTCCTTACCCCCACCAGTTTCAGATTTCCAGTCATTCTCAGGGCCATCTAGCTTTCCCCACACCTGACTCTGAACCCCTATTCATTTTCACATCCCTTCCAGTTCTCTCCTTTTTTCTGCCTCTTATGGCTATTTTATTCCTCCTTCTAACAAACCACATGGGCCAACCTAGACTACTATACCCAGCAAAACTCTCAATCACCATAGATGGAGAAGACAAGATATTTTGAGACAAATCCAAATTTAAATAATATCTACCCTATAGACAAATAAATCTAGTCCTACATAAAATACTAGAAGGAAAATCCCAACCCAGGAAAGATAACTTCATTGAGGAAAACATGAGACATAAGTAATTCCGCACCAGCAAATACAAGGAAAGTGTGTGCGAGTGTGTGTGTGTGTGTGTGTGTGTGTGTGTGTGTGTGTGTGTGTGTGTGTGATAGTGATAGTGGACTGGGAGGAATGGAGGAAACACACACACACCATCACCATCACCACCACCAATATTAAAATAACAGGAAATAGCAAACATTGGTTATAAATATTTCTCACCATCAGTGGATTCAATTCCCCAATAAAAAAAACTAACAAAATGGATGCAAAACAGGATCCACCATTGTGCTGCATACAAGAAACACACCTAAGCAATAAAGAGAGACATTATCTAAGAGAAAAGTGCTGGGAAAAAAAGTGTTCCAAGCTAAAAAAAAAACCCTAGAAGCAAGCTGCAGTAGTCATCCTATTATCTAAAAAAATTGACTTTCAACCAAATTTAATAAAAAGAGACAGGAAATGACACTCATACTCATCAAAGAAAACATCTCCCAAGATGATATACCAGTTCTGGATATCTATGCCCCAAACACAAGGGCATCCACATTTGTAAAAGAAAGATTGCTAAAGCTTAAATAGCACATCTACTCCTATACATTAGTAGTGGGAAGCTTCAACACTCAACACTCACAAATAGACAGGACATCCAGACAAAAATTAAACATAGAAATAATGAAACTAACAGACATTATGAATCACATAGGCCTAACAGACATCATGATTCGTTCTTTCCTGGTTCTGGTTCCTGGCCTTCTGAGCAATGTTAGAAAATGGCATGAGAAGAATCTCATGGCGTGGGTCTCAAGCTGGCTCTATTGGTTGGCCACTCCCACAACTTCTCTGCCATCTTTACCTCAGATCATCTTGTAGGTAGGACAAATTGTAGGTTGAAGGTTTTGTGACTGGGTTGGTGTCCCAGTCCCTCCATGGGAAGGAAGTCTTGCCTGGTTACAGGCTACTTCAGGCTTTGTAGCCACTGTTGCTAGAAGTCTTAGCCAGAGTAACTCTCAATGAGTCCTTAGAGCTTCTGCTTCACTAGGTCTGTAGCTCATCCCAGAGATGTGTCCCATGCCTGATCCCAGGAGTCCCTTTGTCTCTTCCAGTACTCTCTTCTTCCATGAGGCAGGTCAGCAAAGCAAACATCTCTGTATGTTCTCTAAATTGTTAATGGTAGAGAACAGAGATGGTACTTCTGCTATCTGAGGGCACGTCCATGTCTGGCCTTCAAATATGTAAAAGGAATAATTAGTTGGGGGGGGGTAAGTTACACACATGCAAAACTTAAAATAAAATAAAATGAATGTTTAAAAGATTCCTAATTTTTTTTTGTCAATTCGAAGTAAATTGTTTCTCACTGGCCTCTTATTCCCCTCAAAAAGTCTACAGCACTGGGGCTGTTGCTCTCTGGTTCATATTCAATCCACGGTCTTTGTTCAACATGAATTTTGTTATTTTCTGCTCTGAACTAGCTGATGTTTGATACCCAAATATACAACTTTGTATTTGGTTTTTTATTAAATGTAATTTTATTGCAGTCTTAATTCTAGATAATTGAGATGTGTTTGTATATTTATACTATGTTGGCAAATACTATCTCTCATTTTCTTGTTATTTTAAAATTAAATCTCTCTTTCTCTGAATCAATACATCTTCAAAAACTGAGTAAATCTGAAGGATTATAATATATGTTTCAAAGTATTAGGTGAGCTTTGTCTCAATGGGCAATAATCAAATCGCTGTAGTTCCTTTTATACGAGATGAATTTAACCTTTATCGTCTTTTGCTGAATACAACTAAGAGATAAGAGAATTGAAAGAGGTAGAGAGAAATAGAGAACACCAAATAAATGCCTCTTGGTTTTAATTCTTGCTGGGTTCCTACTTTTCATGTTGTTTTGGACATTTTGTCAAGCTGAGTGTGTGTCTTGTTTTTGAGGTTTGATTTCAGATATTTAATATAGTTCTCAAGGAAGCCAGGCTGCTTTTGCTAGTGTTGCTGAGACACTTTTTAAATTTTTTCAAGGGCAATTTTGACTTCAATTATTTTTACGCTACAAATAAGATGTGGAAACTTCAGCCAGACACAACTCTACCTCTACCGTGACTGCACAAGAGCAGCTAATCACCATTTTATTTTTTTTATTTTTATTTTTGTTTTTTTTCTAATCACCATTTTCAACGTGAGTGTGTGATACATAGATTCACATGGAAATCAAGATGCATTGTTATTGTGTTTCTTATTAATCTCCCAAGTCGGAAACTTCCTCATAAAATAAAGTTGTTATTAAAATCTGACTTATTACCTTGGATAATTCTTTTTGTTACCCGCAAGCTATTTTATTTATTATACTTGTGGACAGAAATTTTGTTTTTTAAGCCACTTAACTTCTTCTGTGTTCCTGAGTGCTTTGATGAGTGGATAGATATTCTCATTGACTTAAACTTTTCGTTTAAGTGCAGGGCAGAATGAAAGACACAGAATTTGAGCCCTTTCATCATAAAAAAAAAATAATAATAAAGTTCTTTGTCATTGTTTTCAAACCTCTTTCCCTCCCAGGTCCTCTTTCTCTATAAACCAAATTTCATATAGTTTTTATGACCCAGATGAAGATTCAATGTTTTCATTGAGTAATGATATTCTGTGCTAAATTTCCTTCTCATGATGTATTAATCATTATACCATTTTTAAGAAAATGTTTATTTGTAATTATTTATTTATTCAGTACATATGCTTTAAGTCTTTGACATAATTCAAGTCTATTAGACCCCTTGATAGAACAGTCAAAAAAAATTTTTTTTAAATACCTATCATATCCAAGTCTATTAACAAGAGAGTCTATTTAATATATGCTGTCTAACCTAAGCAGGGAAGTCCTAGAAGCAGTGGGAACACACAAGCTTGGGTTTCAAGGGCCGTTTATAAAGCACCCATGCCTGTCTTCATGCCTGCTGCCTGATTTATGTGCCCTTTTATGGTGCTCCAGGCAATTTAAATATACAGCCAAAGTTGAGGAGAAATGAACCCTGGTCCATCTGGGTGAGGTGTGGAGCCTTGGTTTACTGGGTGTTCACTGATGCTCATCTTCCCAACCAGTGGAAACTACTGAACTCTTCCCTTCACACTGACAGCAGAAACAGTCAAAGAGGTCTGAAAAGGTAATGATTATTATTATTATTATTATTATTATTATTATTATTATTATTATTATTATTATTAAGCTATGGGAGCAACTAGCAAGTTCTAACCCCAAGGTTATTTCTCTACTTCTTATCTTAAGGCTTTAGAATTCTTTAGAATTCATTTAAAGAAGGAAAGACCGTACCTAAGTAGCCCGCAGCTCTATTAAATGAACATTGGCCATCAACCAGGAAGCTGTCCCTAAACTTTACCTCCAGCATTTACTTAGTTAAACAAAAAATTAATTTCCTGGGTCATTTCATCATTAGTTTAGGTAAAAGGGAGCAAATTTGTTGTACTTATGAATAGAAGATTCAAACACTTCAGATAATCAGTTACCCCTTCAAAGGAAGCCAGGAGATAACGGTACACAGGTAACTCCAGGCTGGAGTTTTCATCTTTGTACTCCTCGGCCTGGGTAATTGCCTCTTTCCCCATCCTATCTTTCTAATTTGCTATGTAAACAAAACCAAAACAAACCAAAACCAAACCAAAACAAAACAAAACAAAATAATAAGAACAAAAGCAATTTCTTGGATTGATTTTTTTTTTTCAAATATCTATAATTACTTAGAAGACAGAACTGTTGAGGTGGTAGAAACTCAACATGGGCTGGTGCAATTCACAACACACCAAAAAAGATAACAGATTTAGTGAAATTGACATATGTTAGTGATTATGCAATCATTCATTTCCCACAGATTTCTTTTTATAGGAAACTTTGGAAAATCCCAGAAGAACTGACCGAGTCATTTAAACCACAACAGGTTTCTTTCAACATCAAAACCATGAGTAGGAGTGGGCGAGGAATAATTTAGCTTTTTCTTTTTTCTTTTTTTTTCTCTCAAGACAGGGACATCCTGGTTCTGACTTTGCAAAGCTGTGTCGTTGCCTCCAGTGGATGCCTTTAGAGCACCAGATCTGACTTCCTCCTCAAACCAAGGAGTCCTAAAAACATCCAAGCAGAGGAGGCATATTTTCCCCATGACATGAGAAACGACCAGAGAGAACCAAATGAAAACGGACATTTCGCCTGAGTGACTGTTTGTACCTCACCTTGGCTGTGTGCCTAATTCAACAGGCACTTAGGTGGCTGAAGAGGGAAATTTTTGTTACCGTGAATCCAGCCCTGGGTTGGACAGAGAGCCTTTTGACAGCAGGCCGAGTTCCTTGTGCTCGCTGGCAAAATTACCACATTTCTCTTCCAGTTGTTGTAGGGGTTTGAAAAATCCCTCATTTCCTGGCAAAAGTTTTCTTTCTCCAGGAGATAAGGGCGAAGCATCTTCCGTCTACACCGTAGAACACTTCTATCATCTCAGAAACCGTTCTCCACCAGGCAGGGTTGCTTGAACACTCACGCTAGCTCTCCACGGCCTCTTGACAGCTGGCTGAGGACCAAAGAGTCTCAGGGAAGTACTCCCTTCTCTGATTGTCCGTGTCAGTGGGAGTCTGCGGGCTGTCATCAGAAAGTTCATCTTACATGTATGACTACGGGGGCTGTGCGTGTTCAAATATGTATGCATGAGGTGTGGGCAGAGTGCCTAGCTTGAAGCTTTCATGCAATCTCAAGAACTGTGGCTGAGAAGGCCAGAACAGAATGAAGCTAACACTTACTCTTTTGTTGCTCCTTAGGAAGTGCCATGAATTCTTTGGTGATGGGGAGTCTGGTGTAGGGATGTAGTCACACCACTGTGTTATTCAGAAGTGGACAACCCAACCTACAACTGGTGGCAAAAATGAATCAACACAATTTTTCTTGGTGATGTCTTAGCAAAGTAAGTTGAGAGCTTTAAAATGCCGTGTCTGTACTTTGGAATTGTTTTTTTAAGTTTAAACAACACAAAATATAGCATAAACACCGTGGTTTTTAAAATATGATGTCCTGATTAGTTTGGGTCAACCTGACACTCATCAGAGTTATCTGGGAAGAGCAAAACTCAGTTGAGAGAAAATGCCCACAGCAGATTAGTCTGTAGGACATTTTCTTGAGTGATGATTCATGTAGGAGGGCCCATCTCCTTATGGGCACTGCCACTCTGCCCAGACAGGTGGGCCCGGGTCTTATAAGAAACTAGTCTGAGCAAGCCTTGGGGAGTAAGCCTTAAGCAGCGTTGTTCTAAGGCTTCTGTTTCAGTTTCTACCTCCAGGTTCCTGCTGCTAGTGAAGGTGCAGCTTCAGTTACAGTAGAAGCCCTAGGATTGACCGGTCATGAGGAGAAGTTGAGAAGTGTTAGAGTCAGTGAACGGAGTTCAGTAGAGTCTACGTGTGAAGGCACAGTCAGGTACAGCAGAGACCCCTGCATTTTGGAGATGGCAGTAACATGAGACAACGGTGAAGTCAGCAGCAGGTATGGAGGGTGGCTGGCCTGTGCCTGTGAGAGAAGAACTGTGTGTGCTGTTTGGGGCAGAGCCAGGGAGCTGAGTCGGCAGATTTGAGGCCCAGATGTCTATCACTGAGGTGTCCACTGTTGGCCTTTGGCTTTGCTCTGCTTCGAATGTAACTCTGCCTTGGTGTTTCCCTCTTGAAATGAGATAGTACATAACTTACCTTTGAATTTTGCCTGAGCCAAGGTTGAGAGACGTTGACCTGTGAAATGAAGTTTGGATCTTTATTTTTTAAAAAACGAACTTTTAACGTGTTTGAGGTTTTAAAGACTGGGGGACTATTAGAAGTTGGAAAGCTCTTTACATTGTGATACTGATATTAATATGAGATCTTTGGGGGATAAAAAAAGAAAGGAAATGCAACATTAGTAGTATGTTTAGGTGTCAAGTTGACACAGGGTAAACTGCCCTAGGTAACTTTTTGCTAACTTGACATTGGCCGGAGTCATTTGAGAAAAATGAACGTCAACTGAAAGAATGTCCCCAGTAATTCAGCCTGTGGGTCATTTTATTGATTAATGCTTGATGTGGACTTGATGTGGGAGGACACCTCATTATGTGTTGTGGCATGCCTGGGCAGGTGGCACACTGAGGAAGGTGTAAGGAGCAGGCCAGTAAGCGATGTTCCTCCATAGCTTCTGGTTCAGGCTGTCTCCAGTTTCTACCTTGAATTTCTTCCCTAACTTCCCTCAGTGATAGATAGGGCCTGTAAGCTGTAAATAGTTCTCTCCTTCCTGAATTGCTTTAGTAACAGTGTTTTATTACAGCAATGGAAACCACAACTAAGATACAAGCTAAAGAGACCAGAGAGGACAGAGGACTCAGAGACTTCACAAAGCTTTCTAAACCTTCCTACCAAGGTTATCAGTAATTTTTTCTTTTAAATAAATCCTAACCCAAGGCCCAATTTGGTACAATGGATTGCACTGCGATGCCACCCTTTCTTTGTTTATATTTAGGATGTTGAGTTCATATGTGCTATATTACGTGGTTGGCATTTTGGGATGGAGTAGAGTCAAACCATTTTAGTTTTGGGGTTGGGAGAGCAGAAGAGTTACACTCAATCTGCTGCCTTCCACAAGGTGGATCTTTCTGGCTTCTTTGACAAAAAGTTGTTTTTACATTTATCTACAAAGTGGGCACCAGGCTGGTCACCTTGTAGGTTACCTGTCCTTCTGAATTCACAATAGTTGACATGACATAGGCAAGTGGTCTTATTCTGGGACTGTATCTGGCCTGTGTATAGACAGAAGCGCTCTTGTTTTTAACTTTAGTCTCTCTGTGCGTCTGACTGTTAACATGTGTGGCTGAATTAGAAACTACTTAATGAAAAACTGCAAGGAAAATAAAGCGACAAAAAATGTTTTACAATGCAGTGGCATGGGGTTTCTTTAATAGGATATTCTTCTGCACCCGGTGCAAAACCTTGTAAAAATTCAATAAATAATTGTTGGCTGAATTAATAAATGCATAATGCCCTTGGAACACTTTGTTAATGGTATAGAATTATATATAGTTAGAATTGGTGGTGATATTTAAATAATTCATGTGGATATTTCCTTAAATGGTAGGATAAAAATGTGAGCTGTTGAAGCATAAGAACAGATTTATTATCTTTTTAAACTCTTTCTTTTCCCAACAAGTAAATCTCATGTTGCAAATATGAACTATGAAAACATCATATAATATCTACCTGGTATCGCAACCTCCTTAGAATTCAGACAGTGAACATTTATAATCCTAAGTAGGGACTATTTAAGGTAATGAGTTCTGAATAATATTTATTAACTATATTTTAATGATCCATCCTTTTTATTAAAAACATTAAAATCTTTTTAGGAGTCACTTCATAAATGTAGTTTTAATTCTTTTACTGTATTCATGGGCCACTGCTTTCTTAAGAAAAGAGATTAAGTGATTCAGGTTGAGAGAAACAAATTCCTGTGCTAATCTTCAGGTATTTCTCTTTCTGATGTGACCACTGATACAGTAGGCTTTTCATCACTGTACTATTCGCCAGGGATGGGAGATGGTGCAAAAGGGAGAAAATCCAGAAACAGACTAAATCTTCCAAAATAGTGTAGAGAACAGGCAGAGAGATGTGTTGCTGCTCTAGAGGTAACACAATGTACTGAAAGGACTTTTGGTAACATTTATAGACATAGTCTCAGGATTCCCAGAATTATGGATCTGTGTTTCCATGTGGCATGCAATGTTGAAGAGCCAAGGACAACACGGCTATCCTCTTCTACAGCATAAAGTGTTTAGTTTGACCTCAAAGAGTTTTTGCCCAGTTTAGTGGCATTGCTTGGGCGTGTTTCTGGCTTTGTTTGCCAAGTTAGGATCCAGTAACACTATCTCTTGCGATAATCTGCTACTGCTGGATACCGCCGATTTCTTAGATGAGGCAGGAACATTTCAACTAGTCATGCTCTGATTCTGTTCTTGTTCACAACCTCTCTCTAGGCATTGCTTGCACGGTCAGCATAGACTTTTTGTTTTTAACCATTGTCAGGGCACTGAAGGCCTTGCTAAAGCTTTCTTCGGCGGCAGGAGTGTTTTATAGCCTGACTCAACATTTGATCCTATAATGTGCTAGAAAATATAATGAAGTCTCCGTGGGTTTTAAAAATATTTCTGTATCTGAACTTTAACAACCTGTGTGCATTCTATCTCTTTTGTTTTTAAGGAAACACAGCAGGGACTCCTAACCAAGCTTTATTGCTGGGCTTTGTGTCACTTTCCCCATTTTTAAATCTTCTGTTGCATTTATTCAAAAATATTCTACTCTTAAATGTGTTGCTATGCAATTGCCCGGAAGTCACAGTGACTATCGCACACAGCTTCTGTATGAAGGTAGGGTAGGAGTTTCTTAATGTTTCAGAGCCTGGCCAAGTGTTCATAGACGCAGATCTGCTACTGTTCCCAATGCTTATTATAATTTTCTTATTCTTTACCATTTAGCCTGGGTCAATTTTGTTTAGCTCAAGAGTGAAAATTATTTATTGAATTATAACAGAATTCACATTACACATAATAAGTCAAATAATCCCTCATACATGTATTTAGGAGGACATATTTCCAATAAATAGCAACATAAAAATGTTCTTGCCTCAAATTTCTATTGCCGTATGCCTTTCTTCTTAGTCCACCGAGGCAATGTTTTCCTCTTTCAATTTCTCTATTAACTTTAATTAGACTCATGAGTTTGCTGGCCAGGTGGGTTTTCCCTAAACACTCACAACCCGGTTTTCTAGGCTAGCAGTAGAATTAAGTTAAGCTGCAATTTTGAGGCAGAGTCAACAATTATAAGCTGTACAAGGTTTCAGGGCCACCACAATTCATTTTATCCACCAAGGACTTCAGCAGGAGGTATGTTAGTAAGCCAGGATAGGCATTTTTTAAGGGGATACTATGGACCCATTTTTGAAAACAATATTGGTTATGATTCCACAGCTGGAAGCTCTCCAAGGAAATGTCTGTCCCCGTGAAAACATGCTTGGTCCATATGGCATAAGGAACACCATCCTGAGTGGCTGGTTCTCTGTTTTTCTGTGACATATTGTGTGATATGGAACTTTCTCTTTATATGGTCATAATAGACTAGCTAAGTTTAGTCTAATTGGACATTTTGGTTCATTTTGTTTTGTTTTGTCTCCTCGGAAGCATAAACTTGCCCACATCACGAGTATCCTCTAGGATATTAATACGCATCTCATTGGTAGCTTTCTTACAAAGTCTTCTAAAAAGCACAGACTAGAGCCGAAAATCTTGCTGCTATCCTACAGGCTTTAGATCAGCTCAGGTACTGGCTGCTGGTTTAATAAAAGGATAGGATTTCCATTTACTTCAGGCAGGCTTAATGTATTGTTCTCGGAGTGAGACAGTCAGAATGAGTCAGGAGCCAAAGAATACACTTTATAGACACAAATAATCGTAAATTCAGAATGTCACCTTTAGGCAGAGGCATTTTTATTATTGTTAGTGGGGCTGCTGAGTAGGGCTGATGTTTTATTCTCTGGAGGACTCAGTGTTCCTGAGTCCTGGAGCCCTGTCTTTATCAGGCTCACAAGGAGGGAGCCCAGCCAAACTTGCTTCCTATACTTCTCTATGATTGATAGCAGATGGCATGCCTTAAAATAAACCTATCCATTAGCAGTCCTCAGTGTTTTTACTCAAGGCATTTACAACTGTCTCAGGCAGGAAACACATCCACTCCACAAGCAAGCGTCAGTCCGCAATAGCTGTACAGGTGCAAATCTCTCATTAACTCTTAAATAGTAGAGAGATAAACAATGGCCCTCTCTGACTTTATTCAGAGGTGCATACTCCAAAGCTCTTGTGGATTTACTCTCCTCCGCCAAAGAGGAGTTTTATTCAGGCATAGCTATATTACACACCAGTACGCTTCTCCTTGGGACGTAGGTATCATGCGGGTATTGTACTTTAAAAGTTTGCGTCTATGCACACAGATTTAGTAGTGCATTACTGGTCTCTGCAGAGTATTTTCCAAAGACTTAAAAAAGAAAAAGACTCAGGAAATGTCCTTGGCAGCTCTCAGGTGCCTAGTTTCCTGTGCGTAAGCTGGATGTGCCCTGAGACATCAGATTCATACTGAGAACCGTGAGCTCACTGCTTAAGTTTAGGCAGAGCATTGAATTCTTAGCCTATTGACAGATGATGCTATTTTTACAGCTATGTTTAATTCATGCTTAATTTAGGAGAAAAGATTGGCCTCAGGATTTTGACGTGTGTTGGGGGGTGGAAAGAAAGTCTTGTAGTTTACATCAGTTATTAATACTAACTTTATTTTAGATGTTGTTCCAGAAAGCTACTAAAATGAGGGATTTTTTAAAAAAAATCTTACCAAAAAGCTTGAAGAAAGTATTAACGTCTTGGGTTTTATAAATGAGAACAGCACTAAGCACTTTTTGTTAGAAAATGGGCTTTTAACAGAAGAGTTTTCATGTCCATGATTCTTTGATGGCCTTCTGTCTCAAAGTCTTCATTTCTTAGTTTAGAATCTAAGTTTGGGCATGTAATTGTATAGGCCTAATATTGCTATTATGGACGGTGGAAAAAAATAGCAGCTGCATACTGCTTAGACCTGTACCTGAATGCAGCTTCTTAGTTTTATATTCCTATCACCAACACTAATAAAGATATTCCAGTGACATTAAACACCTAAGGTATATTGGTCCTCTCCGCTTTCCTTCTATGTCTGGAACTCTATGCTTAGAAAAATTTTAATGTCCAAACAAACCAATTCTGTTTTCTCTTTATTTCACACTTTATTAATTAGATGCATACAGACTTGCCAATCAGAGGCACTCATCAGCATGAGGTAATACCAGTTTTTACTTGAAATTGATAAGACTTTGCCCCAAAGCAAAGTAATTTGACACTTCAGGTTCGGCAGCTTTATTATTGGTGAATGTGTAATTCCCTTAAGCCTTCTGAAATAATGAAAGTGGTTAATGGAGCCCTCATTACAACCTTCCATGGGTCCCCATGGGCCCATGCTGCCATGATAGGTGAACCTGAGCCAAGAGAGCTCTTCAGTGGGCATCTGGAGAGGCGAAGCAGTAAAAGTCATAAACTGTGCCCCGTGACTACCCTCGCCCAGGATATGGTTTTTAAGAGGATAGTTCATATTAAGTAGAAGTGTGCCATTGATCTTCTTGTGAACAATATAGATGGTCCTAAAAAAAATACAATGGAAGGAACCAAGTATGTACGCACTACTTCCTGCAGCCATCTTTATGGGTCTCAAGAGTCATTGTGGTGAAACAGCCCTCTCTCTCTCTCTCTCTCTCTCTCTCTCTCTCTCTCTCTCTCTCTGTCTATCCAGTTTTGTCTACTGCTACTTTTTGTCTTTTATTTATTTATTTATTTACTGATTGATTGATTGATTTTATTTTGACTCACTGACTTACTATGTTACTGAGTTGCCCTCAAACTCAGGGTCCTCCTGACAGACTTCACCTCTTGAGTGACAAATTATAGAGGCAAATTCCACTCGGCCCAGTGACACAGTCGCTTTTTAGTCTTTGTGAATTCATTCAAATAAGTTTTAGAATAAGCGTACCCAAACACAAGGTAAAGGTAGTAGCACAACTAGAATAACCAAGGGATATTTAAGTGAAAAAAAGTATTCTTTTTTTAGAAATAGGATAATTTTCATCGGTAAAGATACATGATATCAGATGATCATGTTTGCAATAACCTTTGGTAGACGGGAATACTTCACTCGGGTTTCTAAGACTTCATATTGGGGGTGGTTGTAAAAGGTAATGCCAGACTGAATGGATATTCCATACCTCTCGTTGTAAGCTTCGAGGGCGTATGGCGGAGAACCTGAGATCACTCAAGGGCATTCTGGTATAGAGCTTTAAAGAAGTAGGGGCATTAATGACTCCCTTCCACACGTCATTACTAGTTTCAGTATCACAATAAATGGGATTAAGGTGGGTGGATTTATAAACTCTTTAAACAGAGGAAAGCGTGCCTAAGGAAGGAGTACTAGACTAAGAAGTATATGTGCAACACTAAGTATTCTGCAGGAAGAAATCTTTCATTTTCTTCAAGATCGACATTATGAGCTTTAACAGTTTAAGAATATGCTTAAAAATTAAGATGTGGTAGAATGAATTGATTCATGCTAAGACTGCATTATTACCAAAGTAAGCTATGAATTCATTACACTTATTAGATATGGAGCCTCCTATTTTGTGCAATTGCAGATAATCAGCCTTTGCAATATAATGGTGGGAAATATTTCCTTGTCTTCTTCCCTTTGGATAAGAACTCTAGATCTTTATTTGTTTGGGGGGGAATTATTCATTTCACTTTTAAATGTTTATTTATTTATTTCACATCCTGCTTATTGCCCCCAACCGGGTGGCCCCCACCCCTACGGTCCTTCCTCCCATCCTCCTCTCCTTCTCCTCTGAGGGGATTGGCGGTCTCCTGGGTATTTCCCCACCCTATCACATCAAATCTCTGAGGGATTAGGTGAATCTTCTCCCAGTGAGGCAAGATAATCAGTCCAACTAGAAGAATATATCCCACGGGCAGGCAACAGCTTTGGGAGAGCCCTCACTCTATTTGTTTGGAACCCCATGAAGATTAAGCTGCACATATGTAGCAGATGTGTGAGGAGACCTAGGTCCAGCCCATGTATGCTCTTTGGTTGGTGGTTCAGTCTCTAATAGCCCCAAGAGTCCAGGTTAGTTTACTCTGTTTGTATCCCTGTGGAGTTCTTATTCCCTTCAGGGCTCAATCCTTTCCCCTGGTCTTCCTTAAGAGTCTCCGCACTCCATCCACTGTTTGACTGTAGTTGCCTGCATCTTTCTGAGTGGAGGGTACTTAGCTGCTGAATGGAGCTTCTCAGAGGACAGCCATGCGACACTCCTGTCTGTAGGCATAACAGGGTACCATTAAAAGTGTCAGGGATTGGTGTTTGCCCATGGGATGGATCTCAAGGTAGGCCAGTTATTGGTTGGCCATTCCCCGAGTCTTTGCTCCATCTCCCTTCCCTGCATTTCCTGTAGAGAGGATAATTTGGGGGTTGAAAGTGTTGCGGGTGTGTTGGTGTTCCTATCTCTTCACCTGGGTTCTTGCCTAGCTATAGGTGGTAGCATCTTCAGGTTCCAGATCCCCAATGCTGAGTGTCACATCCATCGCTTCTTAGGCACCTCTCTTAACCAAGGCCTTTGTCTCATCCTGAAGATGCCCTTCTACCTCCTCAACCCTGTCAGTTGAAGGTTTCCATTCATTCTCATGGCCTTCTGGACATCTCTTCTGTCCATTACCTCATCTGATCCTGAATGCCCTCCTCCCCATTTCCTCCCCCATCTGCCTCCTCTGACTACTTTATTCCCCCTTCTAAGTGAGATTTGAGCATCCTTTCTTGTACCTTTCTTCTTGTTTAGCTTTTTTGCGACTGTGGAATGTAATATGGTACCTGTATTTTATGGCTCAAATCCATTTATAAGTGAATACATATCATTCATGTCCTTTTGGGACCTGGTTACCTCACCCAGGATGATATTCTTAAGTTCTATCCATTTGCCTGAAAAATTCATGATGTCTTTTCTTCATTTTTTTTTAAATATTTATTTTATGTATGTGAGTACACTGTAGCTGTCTTCAGACACACCAGAAGAGGGCATCTGATCCCATTACAGATGGTTGTGAGCCACCATGTGGTTGCTGGGATTTGAACTCAGGACCTCTGGAAGAGCAGTCAGTTCTCTTAACCACTGAGCCATCTCACCAGCTCCCTTTTCTTCATTTTTAATAGCTGAATAGTATTCTACCGTGTAGATATACCACATTTTCTTTATCCATTTTTCATTTGAGAGACATCTAGGTTGCTTGTGGTTTCTGGCCATTATGATAAAGCTGCTGTGAACATAGCTGAGCAGGTTTCTTTGTGGTATGGTGGAGCATCTTTTGGTTATATGCCCAGGAGTGGTGTAGCTGGGTTTTGAGGTAAACGACTCTCAGTTTTCTGAGAAATTTCCAAATTGGTTTCCAAAGTGCCTGTACAAGTTTGCATTCCGGTAAACTCCTTGCATCCCAGGTTCTCAATTGTAAGCTAAGAATAATGGGCAGACTCTGAAAATCAAGGCTAGATCTACTGGCTTCTGCCTCTTCTCTGCCTCCTCCTCTGGCCATAAAAGGTAGCAATAGCTGATTACAGGGTCTTCATGTTGAACCAGTATGAGGCCTCTGAAGTCTCAGTGCAACTTTCCTGTCAAGTTCATTGTCCCAGTGAACATGAAAGGCGAATTGGCCAGCCCTGGCAGTCCTCGAGAGTCACTAGCATTCAAATGTTCTGGATCAATAGTGTTTTTACCATTGGATGGGTATTGTAGATTCAACCAGACACAGGTGGTAAATGAAGAAATAAATAATTCATATTTTAGTAAGTATTATATAAGTTTTGCTGTTAGATATTGTATTTAATATCTGCATTACTTTGATGAATGAGTCCTAGTAGAAAAATTTTGACAATTATCTCCACGTGTTCATTTATGATCATTATAATTTTAAAGATTCTGAAATCGCTATTTACTTTTCGTTAATCACTTAGACTCTTATCCAATAACCTTAAAATAATTTATGCTATTTTATATACAGTCTTTTTCCTTCCTTGATCAAAAATGTCTTTCTGGGGTCCTTTTGTATAACCATCCATCCCTTGAAAATGTGATTTTATTTTGCTAAGAATTAGAAATTTCTAAGTAGAGCATGTTTGTGCATTGTCTTGTCTGTATTCTGGGCAATTGGAAGCATCTGAAGTTGGAGCTCAGTGCCAGGTGTAGGCTCTGAATGGTTTCCTTTCCATTATCAGTCCTGTTTATTAGTGGGCTGCTATTACCATGCACTCTGAGATATCATTAAAGACCTTTTCAAAAATCAAGATACATTCAGTTTATGGAACTTCATAATCAACTATCAAAGAAATAACCCAGCAGAGCACCTATTTCTTAAACATTTATTGAACTAGCTTCACTTCTTGTTTTTTATTTTTTGGGTTTTTTTTTTTATTTTATAAGAAAGGAAATTGAAGAGATGGTTCAACATTGCCAGATGAAGTAGCTATAAATTTGTTGTATCTCCTAGACATACAGTCTTTGCTTTCATGAAATTCCAGATATGTAGAATTGCTGTTTTTGCAGTGGAACTGGATTCAGTTGTTATAACCCACATGAATGCTCATAACCATCTGTAACTCAGGTTATAGAGGATATGACATCTTTTTCTGGCCTCTGTAGGTGCCACTCAACCATGTAGTGTATATATATGTATCAGGCAAAAAAAAACATACACATAAAAATAATCTTTAAAAATTACAGGAGCAGACAGAGAAAGCCAACTAATCTAGGTATTGTATTGTTGTTACACATATAATGGTACTTTACATTTGCTTTGTATTTTTTTGCTCTTTGAGACCCCTTACCAGTGAATCATTGTGACAATGTGGCCTTGTGAGTAGCAGGAGGGGTTACTAGTTAGTGGAAAAACTGGCATCCCTAGACTTTATGATGACAATGATCGCTGGTTCTATTTCCCAATAATAAAAGTTTTGACCCTGTAAAATGAGTGTTAGTGTTCGTGAAAATTGAACCTACACTATTGCCTTCAACTTTTTCTGAGAAGAAAGCTATAAGAAGCAGTACAGTGTAAGGATTGTGCCCCCTTACTAACAGAGAGACACAGTGTTACCTGTGCCCCCGTACTGACAGAGAGAAACAATGAATAACAATGACTTTTTTTTTAACTAAAGAAGTAACTCAATGGTACCCAAGTATTTGACCTGATTTTGTATTGATTAGGGTTACTATTGACATGACAAAACACCTTGACCAAAAGCAGCTTGGGAGCAAGAGTTTATTTTTCTATACTCTCATATCACTGCTCATCAGAAGTAAAGGCAGGGTAGGAATTGAAACAGCAGGAACCTGGTGGCAGGAGCTGATACAGAAGTCATAGAGGAGTACATCTTGCTGACTTGTTCCACATAGCTTGTTTGGCCCGCTTTATTATAACACCCAGGACTACCAACCCAGGGTTTGCACCACTCACAATGGGCTGAGTCCTTCCATATCTACCACTAACTAAGAAAATGCCCTACAAGTTTGCTTTGGATCTTTTGGGAATATTTTGTCAATTGAGATTCACTCCTTTATAGCTTGGGTCAAGTTGATACAAAACTGGCTAGCACAAATTCTAAGGTATTTGATATTGGTTTTATTCAGTTGGGTTTCTTGGAGCAATATTAAGTTGTACTTTATAGTTTAGGACAATGGAACAAGTAAACAGATTATTAGTTGCTTCAAATGTAGCCAGTTAAAAGTTCTAAATCAACACCCCTAAAGGCAATGAAAAATTGTTAATGATTAAAGTAAAACAGAATTTACTTGGCATATATATATATATATATATATATTACGAGATATATAAGCAAACATATCATTGGAGTGAACACAGAATATTAGACAATTGTTTATACAATTTTCTTTTCTACTGTCCATTTGCAGGAAATTACTCAGCCAGGTTTGGCAAGACTGAGTATCAGTTTTAGTAGAAATCAGGTCTAAAGGCTCATGGCCACAATCCCTTCATTGAGAAATGTTCTTGCACTGATTCCCAGGAAAATTTGAAAAAAAAAAAAAACCACCTTAATAATAAACAAAATAGCAATATAAGTTTTTATGGAACTCTAATTCTCAACGAATCCCAGAATGCGTATAAACTATTATTCAAACCATACACAAAGACTAGCGATGCAGGGCCGCACGCTGGAGCTGAAATGTCAGTTGGGAGAACTCCTTTCTGCCGCGAAATGGGTGCGGTCTGCATGACCTAATAGGGCTCTTCTGGCTCTGGTTTTTGCACCGCTGTGTGGGTGGAATTCCTGGGCTTTAGTGTTGTGCAAGGCAAGGCTGTCTTGTGGCTGAAGGTGGGAAGTAAAGAAGAATGTAGCAGTGGAAAGAGAGGTGTGGGAAACTGAAGGACGATGTTCCAGTTCCAGGTGGCGGTGATTACAGTGGAGTTACCGGTGGACTTTCCAGGGGCCATTTGAAGAAAGTATCTTTGATTGCCAAATAAAAAATTCTGTTGTGGAATATTTGATGTGTGCTAAAAAAAAAAAAAGGAATAGACGAGAATGCTTCACATAGAGAACGGCAGAGTGGGATGGGCCTGAGAGAGTTTCCAATTTAAAAAAGAATGCATTTTATCTTTAAGGAAACAAGGACCACAGAGGGCCTGTGCTTAGAGCATTACCATAAGGTAACCTCTGAACTGTCTGGTTTTCTGGGATACAGTGATTCACCAAGTACATCTTCTATGCTTCCTAGAATTGTGTTGGCAGAGAGGGACAATGACCCAAAAGAGCCACTTCCCCTGAGGTTGCAGTCTCTCCTAGGAACATTTTTTTTTCTTTAAAATATTCAAGCCTTCATTTTTTTATGCACATTTAGTGAGTGTTAGTTATGTGTCAGGGATTAAGTAAAATAGAGTATCTGAATATGAAGGAAGATGTTATAGCATAGAGAGGAAGCATGCGCATGCTGTGTTTTAATGCATTTAGTCCCTGGCCTATGAAGTAGAATTTGATTTCTGTTATAGGTATGAGAGATATGGGAGGAATAGGGAAAGGAAAGAAGAGAGGGAGAAAGGAAGGGAGAGATGGAGAGGGAGAGATGGAGAGAAAAAGAGAGAGAAATGATACAATAAGAAAGATAAAGGTGAAAGGAAGGGAGAAAGAAAGGGATGGAGTTGCCCATGAGTCTTTAAATTATCGGCTAAACAAACATACAATATCTTACCAGCAATCGGGTAAGTAAGCTTAGTTCCATACCAAATACTAACAGTGCTCAGAGAAGGTACGTTCAAAGGAAGGAAGAATTTCAAGTGTAATTCATAGACTCGCTTATCCATTGTATACCCACAAAACATATATATATATATATATATATATACACACACACAAGCTAAATATATATGTATCTACATTTACATATATATGTATGTATATTTAGAGGGCATATTTGGCTCCTTTTCCTGAGGAGTAATATATCAGCCATCAGTTACTACTATTATAAGCAGGACATTGCCTGGAATAAAGACAGAGATGATTACTGATAGCCTTAATCTTAGCTAATTTAATTGTTTCTGTCACTTCGAATGATGCCGTTCTTTTTTAAAATAGTTATGTTGTTAAAAAATAACCTGCAATGGGCTTTGAAGATAGCCCAGCTATTAAAGTCCTAGTCATGCAAACATGAAGAACTTACTTTGATTCCCTGAACACATGTCAAAAAAAAAAAAAAAAAAAAAAAAGATCCAGATGTGGTGGCATGTACTTGTTAGGTCATTATAGTGGAGGCAGAGACAGGCAATTCCTGGGGCTTGCTAGCCAAGTAATCCTGAGCTACTCAGGGAGATCCAAGCCTATAAGAGATCCTTAATAAAAACATGAATGAATGAATGAATGAATGAATGAATGAACGAACGAATGAATGAATGAATGTAAGAAAGAAAAATAGGAAAAGTAGAAACAAAGAAAAGGAAGAAAAAAGCAGAGGAACTGTGTCATGCCCAGAGAGAGCTGAGAAAGATTCTGTACAAACCAAAGTAACCCTGGAACAACTAAACAAAGGCAGGTCCTATGGGAGGATGCCTTTAAAAAGGTTGATTCCCAAAACTGGAATGAAAGATGCTAGAGCAGCTCCCTGCCCGTGGGAGAGAATGGTGACCCGAGAAGGGTATGGTAGTGATAAGAAAAAGCGAGTCCGTAACAAAGAACATGGCGTTACCGAATAGGTGTAGCAAGGAGCTGCAGCAGCTGTGTGTCCTGCTGGGAGGAGCTTATAGGGCAGTAGGACTGCCCATAGGCTGCAAGCACAATGGTCCTGTCCAATGAGCCTCAGGGTAGCCTGCATGGGGTGGTGTGTAGCAGACTAAAGCTCCCAAGAATCCTCCCTTCCTGTCACCCTGCCTGGCCACAAGATCCCCCTGCCTCTGGGCAACAGCAGAATATCCAAGTTAAATCTCAGGAATATCTGAGTATTTATGGTGCTTCAGAAACCAGGAACCCTGAAACAGTCCACTGATTCCTTTCAATGAGTATTTGCACGTATAGCTGTTTGGGCAGGGGTGGGAGGACATACTGTGGGACACACTGCAGTTTGAAATGCCACTTTGGGAAACAGTTGGCTCAAGTGCAGTGGAAAGTGGAGGAACTGGAGACGCAATGGCGGTGACAGGGGAGGAAGGCAGTGGTGGACAGGGGAACATGTCATTGGTGAGCAGGGCCAGCAAGGTGTTGTGCAGCAACCTGGAGCTAATGCAGGTTCTGCTGTCAAGCATGCTACAAATGCTCTACTTTGAGCACTTACAGGAAGTCTGAGATGAAGAACGATTTGTCTCTTGATTGGACCTCCTTGAAAGACCCACACTGTCAACCTTGCCTGGAGGACATGATAATACCTATGGTTCTTGGTATAGCCAGGGATCTTTCCAGTGTCTGAAGTTCATGTTGCCACTCCGGACTGTGTTGATGTCCAAGGTTCATGGTCTGTGCTGCCCCTGGAGGGTATACTGGTGTCTGTGGTCTATCATGCTTCCATGTTGTTATCTGTGGCCTGGGCTGCCTAGGAGGACCATGATGGTGTCCTTGGTCCTGCTCTGGCTGAAGACTGTGTTGATGTCCATGGTCTGTACTACCACTGGAGCCCACGCTGAGGCCCATGGTCTACACTGCTGCCAGGGGCCATATATATTTCTGTGGTCCCAGCTGTCACCAGAGACCCTGTAGAAGTCCATGACTCATGCTCCTTCTGATTGTAAAAAACAAAGAGGCTTCTTTTTCAGTGTTACAGATGTTTGCAGACTCATAGTTGAGAATAAGAGAGATGGAAACCTTCTGTGATAACTTCTTATTCTCCTCCCCCATTGCTCCCAGAAAACAATGGAGAAAGGGAGCTATTGAAAAGAACCCTTAAAATTGTGATAGGAATGTTCTTCTCAGTTGATGTCCTATGTCAGAGATGGCACAGGGAAGAACATAGTTTCTCATGTTTTAGTGAATATGTAGACAACACAAAATGAACTTGGTCCTCTTCTTCTTTTCCATCTCTTCCTCCTCCTCCTTCTCCTCCTCCTCCTCCTCCTCTTCCTCCTCCTCTTCCTCCTCCTCCTTTTCCTCCTCCTCCTCCTCTCCTCCTCCTCCTCCTCCTCCTCTTCCTCCTCCTCCTCCTCCTCTCCTCCTCCTTTTCCTCCTCCTCCTCTCCCCCCTCCTCCTTCTCCTCCTCCTCTTCCTCCTCTCCCTACTCCTCCTCTTCCTCATCCTTCTCCTCCTCTTCCTCCTCCTCTTCCTCCTCCTTCTCCTCCTCTTCCTCCTCCTCTTCCTCATCCTTCTCTTCCTCCTCTTCCTCCTCCTCTTCCTCCTCCTCCCCTTCCTCCTCCTCCCCCTCCTCCTCCTCCTCCTCTACCTTCTCCTCCATCTACTTCTTTTTTTTCTGGGAGGAAGTCCCAAAGGTGTGTGTTGGGGGATGTACTTGGAACAACTGGAAGTGAGTATAATCATGATGTTTTACGTGAAATTCCCAATTAATTAATACAAATATCATGTTGAAAAAAAGAAATGAATAAATATTTAAAAAAAGAAAGAAAAAGAAATGAAATAGAGCCTGAGGAACACCATCCATGGTTGACATATGATTTCCATACTCATGCTTTTACACACATGTATCTCTTGCATACATACACAAAATATCCCTTTACCCTTGATACATTAAGAGAAAAAACTTGAAAACTACTAGTGCCTACTGTATGGCATGCATCAAGTAAATATTTACTTAGCTCTCGTACTTGAAATGTGTCATTAATCATTTTCTCCGTAGTCTTCTTATTGAAGCTCTGGGCCTTAAACTTGCCTGGGGCTGCTTAATAGGAGAGTAGCAAACTGAAGATTTGAAAGACTTGTGTACTTGATTTGAAAAGTCATTCAAGGGGGCGGGAAAGATGATTCCATGGTTTAAAGAACCTGGCTACTCTTTCAGAAGACTAGGGTTCTATTCCAAGCAATCTAATAACTATAACAACAATATGACAGATCATAACTTGAGGAAATTTGATACTCTCTTCTTGTCTTTTCAGACACCAGGCATTTATGTGGTACACAGACATATAGACAGGAATAACACTCAAAACATATAGATACAATTTTTAAAATTTCAAAACTATTTCCTTGCTAAACGCCCACACCCACACCCACACACACCACAAACACACAACCTACACATATACATATGGAGATTAAGAAAGAGGGAGAGAGGAAGAGATTGAAAGATAGATAGATAGATAGATAGATAGATAGATAGATAGATAGATAGATAGATAGATGATAGATAGGTCAGAGAGACAGAGATAGACAGAGACAGACAAAGATTTATGACAGTGGATTACTGAGACAAGCTAGAGGTCAGCAGAGGAATTGAATACTCAATGTAACTAAATATTGAGAGAAGAGATATACTTCTTCACCAAGTGAGATACATATGAAAAATGACCAACAACATTTTGTAAAAGAAACCTGCATTTTCAAAACTTCCATCTGTTTTCTTACAATCAAGTCACTGAGTGCTATAGTGTTGGCTGTTGATATTCTTATAACCATATCAGCAAGTATTTTGTGACTGCTGAAGTTGTCGAAGTCCTATTGTTTTGGGGGTATAATAGTTTTATTTGAAATTTCTAGAAGATATGTAGTAGGTATAATTATTTCCCAAATTTATAGATAAGGAAACTAACATACAAGTGTTAGGTACATTTTAGAATGTGTATAATTACTAAATATCTTCATCTATATCTGTATCCATAATTTTGAGATGTCTATACTTTTTTGACATTTTATTATTACATCACAGAATATTTAACATGGATGTATATTGTTGACTTGTATGTATATTGCCGAATCATATAGGTTGCATATAGTTATTCTTTAAAGTGCTTCCATGACTGATGGCTAAACATTATTGTTGACTTTGTGATTTGACCAAACCGTTTGTATTAGTTAATGAGCACAAAGGAAGTAAATACAAAATGTATATGCTCCTTGCCTGAATGTGTATACACACCAAAACCAGTTATGTTTATGCTGTAGTGGGCCAGATTAAAAGTATGTCTAGTGAAACTAATCTACAGTTCCATCCCTGGGGTAAAATTCAGGTCCATTAAAACTCACTGTACGTAGCCTTCCAGAGTGACCTTCGGCCACATAGCCGTTGGCCAGCATGAATATTACTTTATTTCCTCATGAGTATTCAGAATGTTTCTCAGAAGAGCCACCTCAAAACATGCTTATAAATAATAATATGCTCTATACTAGACAGGAAAGATAGAGTAAGAAATAAAATGAAATGATATTATCATTGGCTATCCTTTAAACATATTAAAAACTCTCAGAAGAGATAATGTACTGTAGAGACTCATGCTGTGTTGTTCAGGGCATGGGGATGACCTGATGTTTTTTTTTTTCATCTCTGATTCTTGTGATACTGCAGATCTTAGATGGCTACAGTAATTGCTTATAGCACCACAGACATCAGCCTCTATAGGCATACATCTCTTTACTTTGTACACTCTATGTTTTACCCTCTTTCTTCCCTCTTCTCACTCATTTCCCAATATTCTCTCGCTCTCTTTCCTTTCCCTGGAGTTCAACATAGAATAGGTTTAAATAAACAAAAACTGTGAGAAACTAAGAGAAGTCAGCGACTGGTCCACTTTTCAGGGCAGAGCATAGAAAGTATGATTTGATTATAAAAGTTGGAAAGCAGTGGGACCAGCCATTTGCAGTACGGGCAGCCGTTTAAGGGGGGTAGGGAAACTTAGAAAAGCTGTTGTAACCCTGGGCTTTGATACAACTGGCCTTTCAGCCCCCACTTGAGATTTGCACATCCCCAAGGGAAGCTGTGGTTTGGAATAAGATCCTGCATTTAATTTCACTCAAAGAACTTATTGGACTTGGCACCAAAAGAAAGAATTTGCAGTATATTTTTGTCATGATTAGTGGTCCCCTCACCACAACATTTGATTATTTTGGACAGGGAAAAGTTAAATCCTTGTAAAGTTGTGATTTACAATTTGCGAGCATCCAGGTAGGGAGCGTAGCTTTTGCCAGCTTGATCATGGGATTCACATTCTAGCTCACTGATGTGAGAAAACAAAGCCATTCTGCAAAGGAAATAGAAGCTGAGATGATACCCTGGATTGTCCTGGGAGACTTTCTCTTCAGACCACCTCTTCCTCAGTCCTGGTGATTTAGGTCTTCTCTGGAAGTCATTGTGAGAAACTGGCACCAGGCTGGTTGACTTTGCTTCTAATCTGCACTATATGGTATTTTTAATCTTCTGGTTTGTTTGCCTTCAAAGTTATGTAAATCTTGGCAAAGGAGTTAAAAGAGGTTTCTAATTTTGTACCTGAAAATAATTTTCACTGGACAGTTTTTTTTTCTTCATGCTTTATAATTAAGATTGAAGATCTCTTGGATGTTTTACGACTGGCTTAAATATCCAAATAGCCAGAAGGGAAGTGAATGATCAAATGAGTCAGACAGAGTATATTTTCCTGATACCTGCACACCTCTACCCACCCTTTCATGCTTTATTTCTGACATTAAGAACGCTGTCTGCAGAAGTCACATTTGTTTGTGTGCCCAGCTTTCTGAAGTGATGTTCCAAAATGAAGACTGGAGAAGGATGCATATCAATCCTACAGTATGGAGAAAGGCATACCCTAAACCGCGGAAAGAAACATGTAATTCCTGGACATTATGAACTGGAATTTAAGACTATGTCCTGCATCTTCTACTGTCTGCGTGTGTGTGTGTGTGTGTGTGTGTGTGTGTGTGTGTGTGTGTGTGTGTGTGTGTGTGTGTGGTCTGCTTCTAGCTAGACCAGGGATTGCAAGATCTCTAGTACTGAAGTTTTCACTATGCTTAGTATGAGAGAGAGCAGCTTCCTGGAATATATAGCAGTCCAAGTCTCTCTCTCTCTCTCTCTCTCTCTCTCTCTCTCTCTCTCTCTCTCTCTCTCTCCTTCTGGACTTAGGCAGGAGATAAATATGAGAATTCCATTCATATTTGGGTTGTGGTCAGCTTGCACAGCTGAACTTGATGGTCACAGCACGGATGAGTGGGGACAGAGAGTCTGGGTTCCAATTCATTTGTGGCTTTATAAAAACTGTTTATCATGCCTAAGCCTTGGATTTCCCAACCGTACAATGAAATAAATCAAACAGATCCAGGCAGTTGGTTGTAATGAGCTAGAAAGAGTTAACGTAAATATTTCATAGCAAGTCCATAATGGCTGGTGCATAATGTAAGCCCTAAGTGTTACCTGTTGTGTTTGTTCTCTACTGATCCTGTTAAGCACAGTGTTTCCTGGTTGCCCGTTATGAAATTTGGATTTAATGTCTCTTTAGAGATGAAAAGAAATCTTGCTCTTCCCATTCTTACTAAGTAACAGTAAATGAGCAACAATTCTTTTCATTAACTTCATTTTCCTAAAGTTACTGAAAACCTTGAATCAAAAATTAATTTTAAGTTAATGGAGAGTGTCTTCAAAATGATGGAAATCTACTCAAGCTTTCTTTTTGTTTATGCTTTTAGAAATTTAGGCAGTGATTTCTTTGCCCCATTTCTTCCCCTTCCTTGCCCTTTGTTTGCCCTCTGTTCCTTTCCTCTCCCCTTCCCTCCCCACTTCCCTTCCCCTTCCCTCTCGTTTCTTCCCCTCCCTTCCCCTCCCCGATTCTTCTCTCCCCTCTCCTCTCTTCTCTTTACTTGTCTGTCACTCCCCTCCACTCCCATTCCCACTCCCTCTCCTCCCATCCCTTTTCCTTTCTTTAATTCCCCACTTTCCTTTCCTAGGATTACCTTCCTTTAGGATAAATTCGTTTGAAGCAATCTGTTGCCACATGGCAACAGAAATTCCTTCCTTCCCAGAAGATCCGACAACTGGCAATCACGAAGAGCAGGCACACATGATCTGATGTGAGTAGCTTCTGACCATGTCTCTCTTTTACCTCAGCTGTGCGTGAGAGGTGCTCTCTCAGACTACTGTTTGTGTTCTCCACTCTGGATGCCCCCCACCCTTTACAGAACAACAATATTATAACTTCCTTGTCTGAAATGGTGCCACTACCTGTTTGCCATGGGCACACTTACCTTTCTTAGAAGAATTCCAGAACCCAACTCTCTGTGTTATTATATTACTACAACTCAGGTCCAACTTGTGATCTTTGTAGAGTACATAAGTCACTCCTGTTAGCGGTTGATAGGATCTCCTGATTGAATGTTAAATGGTGTTTTTGGTGTTACCTGTCCTTTGGGATGGAAGAAAAAAGAGGTAAACAGCCAAGTAGGAAGTGGAGAAAAGAGAGTGATTTGCAGTTAAGGACCCTCAGCATAGCCTGTATTTCTTGGGCTAAAGTGAGGGCTTCTCCCTTTTGACTGGAAAAGGAGGGAACACTGACATCTATTTTCTGGTACCACATCTTGGAGTCAGGTAACATTCCTCCTGCTATAACAGAGCTGCGGGTTCAATAGCTTCTATGATTCTCAGTGAACATTGTCAACTGATTTAGAGATTGATACTTAACACCAGCCTCTCCTATCTGCCGGCCCTTCCTGTCCTCCTTTCCTCTCCCCTCCCTTCCCCTCCCCTCCTCTCCCCTCCCCTCTCCATCTCCCCTCTTCCTTGCCCTCCAGTCCCCTCCCCTCCTTCTCCTGTCCTCCCCTACCCTCTCCTCAACAAAACCCTCAAAGTGTTCTAGAGATTAAATCTGTTCTCTGTCAAATACTAGCATTAGCATAATTTTGACACAGGTAGCATCCTTCTAGCCTTTTCTCCAATAAGCCATCCTGGTCTTTTCATCATTTCTGTGTCTGAGTCCCTTTGAGTCAGTACTTGAGCAACTCAGAACCTTTCTGTTCCTTAGAACACACCTCTATCAAGAGAATTATATGAAGACTTTGTTATGAATTGGTTTTTACTTTGGCATAAATAAAAGTCATTAGTACTTGTGCTTGTTGTCATTACACTGATGTATCTAGTGAGAACACTTCTCAACAGACTGGGGTAGACTTCAGCCTTCTTCCATGACCTATGTCTAATAAAAATATCATTCACACTGTAAAAAATAAAGTTGAACTTAGAAAATTGATGTGACAAAGACTGAATCGTGCTAACTAAACCACAAAAATTATGTGGGACATTTAGAAGACAGTTTTCTTGGTCACATTTGTACCTCACTGGACCAAACAGGTCCTCTGGATAAGGTCCTGCAAAGGATGGTTTTAACGACCCCATTTATTACCAGTTCAGGACCAAGCACATCCTTCTAGACTAGATTAGGAACAGACTGGTTATAAGCATAAGAGTGTAGTGGATACAGTATGACACTGCTTGATAAACACAAGAGCTTGGTAATCATCGATATGTAGTTTTCAAAGACACATACAGTTTAGAGTCTAATTGAAATTTTATTACTTATCTTAGATCTTTTTTTAATTGGATTTTTTGTTTACTTACATTTCAAATGTTATCCCCTTTCCTGGTTTCCCCTCTCCAAAAGCCCTATCACATCCCTCCTCCTCCTGCTTCTATGCTTGTGCTCACCCAACCAACGACCCACTCCCGCCTCACTTCTCTGGCATTCCCCTACTGGGGCATCTATCCTTCACAGGACCAAGGAGCCTCCCTTTTCATTGATGCCAGAGAAGGCCATCCTTTGAAGCTGGAGTCGTTGGTTCCTCCATGTGTATTCTTGGGATGGTGGTTTAGTCCCTGCGAGCTCTGGGGAGTCTGGTTGGTTGACAGTGTTGTTCTTCCTATGGAGTTGCAAACCCCTTCAGCTCCTTTAGTCCTTTTCCTAACTCTTTCATTGGGGTCTCTGTGCTCAGTCCAATGGTTGACTGCAAGCATTCACATCTGTATTGGGCAGCCTCTGACAGAGCCTCTCAGTAGACAGCTATATCAGGCATCTATCAACAAGTGCCTTTTGGCATCAGCAATAGTGACTGGGTTTGGTGTCTGTATATGGGATGGATTCCCAAGTGGGGCAGTCTCTGGATGGCCTTCCCTTCAGTTTCTGCTCCACACTTTGTCTCCATATTTCCTTTAGACAGGAGCAATTCTAGGTTAAAAATTGGAGATGAGTCGGTGGTCCCATCTCTCAACTAGGATCCTTCCCTAACCTATAGATATGGTCTCCCTCCCCTTTGTTGGACATTTCAGCTGATGTCATCCCAATTTGAGCCTAGGAGCCTCTTGTTTTCCTGGCATCTGGGACTTTCTGGTAGCTACCCCCAGTTCCCCCATTGCTATACATCTCTGTTTAATTTCCTGACCTTCAGGATATCATCCCTGTCTCTTCCCATACCTGATCCTATGCCCCATTTTTCCCTTCCCCCTCCTCTCTTCCTCCCAAGTCCCTCTCACTCTCTACCTCCTGTGAATATTTTCTTCCCCCTTCTAAGAAGGACTGAAGTATGCACACTTTGGTTATTCTTTTTGAACTTCATATTTTCTGTAAAATTTTAACACACCAAAGAGATAGAAAGCTATATTCATATTGAGATCTGAGTGAATAAATGAGACTTAACCCTATTTTCCTCAATCCCATTCTACTTCTTCCTAAAGTACATGCTGTCCACCAGACTTCCTTCTGCATCATTATGAACTCTACACTTTTATTTTATTTATGTTGCTCTTTCTATTTTAAGGTTACTTCATGAACTTTAAACAACTACTGGAGGATAATAAAATTGGTTTTAATAACTGAAATATTTATTATTTCTGTGTTTATTAACTCAGAAATTACTCCAACATTAATTTAGTAATTAGCTCACTGTTTGCCTACATCCTATTGAAATAATTATGATTTGTTCCTTTCTAAGATTTTATCAGTGCCCTTTCTCTAGCCATCCAGAGAATAATAGTGATATATTTAAACAAAGAAACATATTCTAATTGTGATGATTCCTTATTTAGTGTTAAACACACAAACTGAATGGGTTAAACTTAGCAATATATATTGTTAGCCATATATGTATATGCATATAATAAAAACTAGTGAGAAAGGTGACCATGAATTTGAAAAAGATCAAGAAAGCATGTATAGGAATGTTTGGAGGGAGGAAAGGGGAAAGAAAATGCCATAACCATATTATCTCAAAAAGTAAAATATTAAAAAGAGACTGTAATATAATGAAGACCCAAGCAGATTTTAATTTATTCAAAATTCTTAATGTTAATTATTTCTTTTGTGTCTTTTGTATAGTCTGAGTCTTATATTTATAGGTTTCATCCTGTACTTGGGCTCTAGTGTATACGTCTGTGGCCAGTTACCAGTGGCATTTGTGTTAACCCAAAAGAAAAGAGTAAAATGCTCAGGGCTTGAGATCATTCATCTGGATTTCCAGCGCTCTTCATGTAAGGATTTGTGAACCCAGCAAAGAGAAAGAGTTAAGCCTATTCTCCTAGTTGGCACAAACTTTGTAGTTTAAAATTACATACTGACTCTGGTGTAGAGACACAAGAAATTATAGAGCAGACACTGTCCAGGACAACGTATAATTTAAAATGTACTAAAGAATGTATACCGCATGGCAAAGTAAGTGAAGTGCTTCTTCAAATCTAAGTGTTTTGCATAGAAAGGCAGTAATTATCCACTCCTAGAGAAATGTTTGCATTCATTCTAAATCAATATTTACTATTCATTTCTTGTGCTCAACAAAACAGGGATTTAACTTTTTTTAATTTTAATGAAGCACTAAGACTACAATATTTCTACAATGTAATTGTCTTGATATGAAATATTGCTAAATGGTGTTGCTATTTCCAGAACGAGCAGTGTGAAATGGAAGGGCAATCCTATTTGTGAAATGTTACTTTGGGAACATTCAATTCAAACTCAGCCAAGCAGGGCAACCCACCAGTTTTTTGAGATAACTTAAGCTGTCTCCTCGGTAAGGCCCTTAACTAGGATCATGCAGATGAGTCTTCGCCTTTGTATTTCCTTCTTTCTCTTAATACACACTTCTTAATAAGAATTTGGTTTCAAGTCAACTATCTTTGCCTTCAGTCTCTGTTCTTTCCCTCTCCCTCTTCCCTCCTCCTCCACCCCTCCCTCTGTCTCCCTGGACTCTTTTTCCTCTCTCTCTCTCTCTCTCTCTCTCTCTCTCTCTCTCTCTCTCTCTCTCTCTCTCTGTTAAAGCTATTCTATAATAATGTTCTGTTCCCCTAAAAGTAACAGACCCCTTCATCCTCTGAATTCTCCATCACGGTTTAACCCAAAGGACTTTCCAGGAAGACAGGATGGTAGATAAGGAAACAGAAGCCATGCACACTGCACATTTCCAGTAATTCTCTAAAACCTCATGGAGCTTACCCTCTGATCATTGTAAGACTTTTCTTCAGGAATGAATACTAATTTTTTTAATAGAGACAACAGGCAGAATCGTGGAGGGTAACACCATGTTCCATTACAACACAGAGCCTTTTTCTTGACGGCCAAAGCTGTAATCGTTTTGTCAAGTTCTGCGTCAGAATATAACCTGCATCCATTACACCCATCTCATTAAATGCTCTGTAAATATTTCCTACTTCCTTAGAGTTCTGCTCCTCCGCTGGGTAGAGCTTAGAACTCAAGGCTTTCTGTTATTCTCTCTTTCATGTCCTTGTTATTATTGGGGCAGTTTTATCAAAGGGAAATTTCTCTGAAAAATTCAACATACTCATATTTTTCAGATTTTATATTCATTGCCTCATTTCATATTAAAATTTCACTGGCGTTATGGTTTTTCCGATTAATACATTCTATATCTAATGTTATTTAAAATGTGATTTACAGTAAGAAAAGAAAAAAAATATAGCTTTTTGGTTTCATCACAGTACAAGAGGCTTCTCTTGACCAACCGTGGAGTGCAGTTGTGTATGTGTGTACACTGAACCTCCCAGAGCTTTCTGCCATTTATAATCCATGCAAGCTTTTTGAGCGAGTTATTCCTTGGTATATCCTCTGGGGGGAAATAACATCATTTCCATACCGTGATTGTTGTTCTATTTTATCTTCTTTTCACTGACAAGAGACAGGGTGTTGCTTAGAGTTGTAGAAGTAAATTGGGTGTGGAAACCATGTTTCTCTTTCTGCGAAAGACACCTTCTTTCTGCAGGAAATGCTATTATAAACTGTACTGTTATAAATGGTGTGTGAGTCTTCAAGATAGCCTTGTCACACTTACAGAGTAACAACATGTTCCTTTCGGATGCAGTGGAGAGCACCAATGGGAACGCAAGCAGTTAGGGCATGTTCCCAAAGTCTGGAAAATCAACAGGACACTGAAAAGGTAACTGAACCAGAAGGAACCTCCTGTGGGCCATTTGAAAAAAAAAAACCAAAAAACAAACAAACAAACAAACAAACAAACAAAAAACAAACCAGCAACTGATTATGAACAGAGATTTTACTCCAGAAAGTGGAGGGGGCCACAGCAAACCCAGTCAACTGCACTCTAGTTAAATGTCTACTAGGTGAGATGGTCTCTTCACAGCCCATAAAGAATAATTGAGAAAGCTCGGATAACTTTCAAGAAAGTCACTCCGTGGCATTTCACAGAAGCAGAGTGTTGGGGGCAAATTCTGGGAGGCCTCTCAACAAAGAGTGGGAGATGTTAGCAAGATATGGCAGTTACTTTGCTGATTTCATAAAAAAAAAAAAGAAAGAAAAAACAAAACAAACAAACAAAAAAACCCAAAATCCTGACATAAATTTACATTTGAAGGAAAAAATAAAAATGAAAGATGCCAGAGTTAAAAATACTCTAAGATCCCATTTATTAAGCTAAGGCCTTCTAGAGACCTTAGAATTATATCTTTTTTCTCCTTAATTGCAAGTTTAAAATGGAAGCCAAATTAAAAGTTAATTCAAGATTTTCACTTTATTGTTATGTTTGGATGAGAAATCAGTTTTTATTAGTTAGCATTAATAACATTATTTACTTTCTTATTCTACGATCAGCTCTGACATTTCCCCCCTAATTTCGTCAACAAATGTACCATAATTTTTTTTAAAAAAAAATCACGAATGTCAAAGTATTTCTATGGTTTCATATTGAAAAAAGACCAACTTTGATTAATTACTATTTTTATGGAGCCTCTGCTACTGTGAATAAAAGTATTATTAAAAAGACCCTCCCTAGTCGTCCTTGACACTGAGGGCGTGTACACACTTTAAGAAGATGACATTCTTACACTGAGTAAGAAAGAATACCTTTGTTCAGAGGAATGTTTTCTCACTCGGTTAATAGCCTTTTCCACAAAAATGAAGCTTTGCTTCCTATTGGACTCTTAGCAAGCATTAATCAAGCAGTCAGTTGCTTAACAAACATAGACTCCATACGTTCTCGACATGGTACACAGGTGATAATGAGTTAGTTCTTGAAAGGCATCTGTAAAATCAAGAACTGAGAAAATCAGGAACCCCATGACTCTCTATTTCTAATTTAGAGAAAGTTTACCACACTCTTTTAATTCCTGCGATGAAATGGCTTTCTGTGAGAATTAGAGGTAAGATTCAAAGGTCTCTGAAAGGAAGGAGATGTTCTATATGAAAGGCATTCTCAAACCTTTATAGATAGCTCAGTGGCTCTGGTAACATAGTTGTCCTTTTCTATGTCTTTGTGATGAGAGTTGAGAGATGCTTTGAATTACGGGTACAACAACATGTAATTAGTAGTTATTTTAGTGTATGTCCACCTAGCAGTATAATAGTATTGGGTCTATTCACTCACGCTATATACATGTCCTATCTCATAGACTAGGCCAATCGGAAAGTGGGTTGTTAGTCCCATAACATTGTACTGCTATTGGCATTGTTGTAAGTCATACAGTTTAGACTGGGTGAGATTGGATATTTCCTTTCTTCTTCAGTAGCAAAGCATCTTTTAGCATCAGGAAAGCT
Source organism: Rattus rattus (assembly GCF_011064425.1). NCBI lineage: Eukaryota > Metazoa > Chordata > Mammalia > Rodentia > Muridae > Rattus > Rattus rattus. The sequence continues at coordinate 23,606,616 of NC_046158.1, forward strand.
GTCCAATAGGGATGAAGAATTCATGTGAGTACCAGTTCAATTTCTTCATGTTATGTGATTCAAGTATGTGATTTCTTTAGCAAGGAGGTATAAACATCACATTCTTGGGGGTAGTCAAGGTTGCCTGTAATACATGGAGGTCTATGTTGCTTCCTTAATCAAAATCTCATAAAAGATAATCAATTCCCTTGACTTGCTTTCTTTTCTTTTTTCTTTTCTCTTCTTTTCTTTGCTTTGCTTTGCTTTTGTGGAATATCATGACATGGTGTTGTTGGAGTGAGGATTAAATTGAGGTCAGCTAGAGAAGGACAAGCTAGAATAAGAAGTGTAGGGAGGCCTTAGGAAAATCTACATGGAATACCAGGCTCCCCACGAGATTTCATGGAGTCAATTTACAACTGGAGACAATACTCCAACTAGAAAACACAATGTTATATTGAACATGAAGCTTTCATGAGAAAGTTAAACCTCCTTAATGATGAATGGAGTTGGCCTGGTTGGAATTCCTGTGGAATTAGGAAGATATACTCAACTAGAATGTGAGCTTAAAAAGTGCACAATGCATTTGAAAATATGAGAAATTTCTGTTGGCTCAGGAAGGAGCATCCAAGTCTTAGGAATTGGGCAAGAAGGCTGGAAGAGATCTAGAGTTTGCAAATGACATCGAGATAATGACAGAGACCTTGAAATGTTTAAATGAAAAGATAATCACGAAAGGATTGAAAATTTTAAGTTCATTCAGCTTCAATTTATAGAGAGAAGCACAAACTTGTTTTAAAAAAAACAGGGAAAGAGAATAACATTTGAAATGTAAATAAGAAATAGCCAATTTAATAAAGATGGGAAAAATAAAAAAAAATCTGTGTAAATTTCAAAGAAATGGAGCAGTGTGATGGACACTCATGATCATCAACCTGACTGCATCTAGAATTAACTAAAACCCAAATGGCCATGAGGGATATTTTTTTCTTAATTAAATCTTTAAAAGTGTGGAGGTCCACTTTTAATTCATATCTTTTGAAGTGGGAACATCCAGCTTTAATCTGGGCCACACCTTCAGGCGGCAGCCTACATGACAGAGAAAAAGGTAGCTTCTTCTCTTTGACCACTGGTTCTGGCTTTCCTGGCAAGTCCATTTCCTCACTGGAGGCTCCTTCTTCAGGACTCTGGCATATACTGACCAACTGAGACATCCATCCTCATGGACTGAACCAACTACAAGGATCTCAGACCTTTCATTTCATTTCATAGCTTG